>NC_030384.2:457046-757046 GCF_001625215.2 Daucus carota subsp. sativus | reverse complement strand
TGCCACTGGCAGCCCTGGTTCTTCGTTTTCAGCTCGTTCTCGCGTGCATGTCCTTCCTCGCTCTAGTACCACTTCCGTAGGTGATCACGGTTGCATTTAGCATATGCAACAAGCCCTTTAAACCCCTAGATAGCTCTAGTGGACGAGTGTGTTCTCGTGAGGGTTTGTAGAAGATGTACCCACAAAATCCCAAGTCTTGATGAATCCACAATTCTCTATTCTTGCAAATAATGCACCAAAAACAACCTAAAATGATAGAAAATCACTTCATCACCTCAACTCGTGACCTGCACAGAAAAACACTAAAAACACATCAAAAGACACTAAACACTTAAGTACAACCAACCAATTTAAGTGGAAATGAAGGCCTATAAGTGTGTATAAATACCACTTATCAATGGTTTGTGTGGAGCTTGTCAGCAAGAAAAGCAAAAGAGAAGCTCTTTCAAAAGCAAATCTCTTTCATCAATTGTGAAACCTCTTCAGCTCTTGCATATGGATTTGTTTGGACCAGTCAACATAATGTTCATTTTAAAGAAGAAATATTGTGTAGAGATTGTTGATGATTTTTCAAAATTTACTTGGACTTTCTTCCTACATTCTAAGGACGAAGCTGGGAAAATCATTATCAATCATATCAAGGCATTAGACAACAATCCAGATGTCAAAGTTGAAAGAATAAGAAGTGATAATGGTACAGAATTCAAGAATTCTGTGATGAAAGAATTTTGTGAAGATAAGGAAATTATTCATGAGTTTTCTGCACCAAGAACTCCACAAGAAAATGGTGTGGTAGAAAGGAAAAATAGAACTCTCATTGAGGCTGCAAGAACCATGATTAATGAAGCTCATCTTCCAACCTATTTTTGGGCTGAAGCTGTGAACACTGCTTGTTTCACTCAAAACATTTCTCTAATTACCAAACCTCACTATCTAACTCCTTTTCAACTCTTCAAGGGAAAGAAGCCAACAATTAGCTTTCTTCATGTATTTGGATGCAAGTGTTATGTTCCAAGAAATCAAGGTGAAAATCTTGGAAAATTTGAGGCCAAAGCAGATGAAGCTATTTTTGTTGGATATTCTAATGGAAAATCATTTAGAGTATACAATCTGAGAACCAACATTGTTATGGAATCAATTCATGTAGTTTTTGATGATAAAAGATTCAAGGATTGACAGATGAAGGATTTCATGATAATCTCAGATTTGAGAATGAGGGTGAAGGTGATCTATCTGAAAGTGATGATGATTGTGATGACACTGTTCAGAATGCTGGAATTAATATTCCAACTGATGTGACCTTGATGCAAGAAACAACTGGTATTGGAAACTCAACTGAAGCATCAGTGGAAACTACATTGGAGGCTTTAGTTGAAACACCTCAAGGATCATCAGTTGAAAGAATGTCTCAAAATTTCAATCAATCTAGAAATAATGAGATGTCAAATTTAGGGGGAGCTTTCCAACATGGAAATCTGAACTATAAGAGTGAAGCTACATCATCAAGATAATCACTTCCACCTCAAACAAAATGAACAAGGGATCATCCTTTTGAGTTAATTATTGGAGATGCAAATGCATCTGTACAAACAAGAAGAGCACTCAAGATGAGTGTTTGTACAGTGCATTCCTTTCACAGGATGAACCTAAAGTAATAGAAGATGCTCTCAAAGATGCTGATTGGGTTCTTGCCATGCAAGAACAATTAAATCAATTTGAGAGAAACAATGTATGGAAGCTGGTACCCAAGCCTAAGAATAGAACAATTGTAGGCACAAGGTGGGTATTCAGAAACAAGATGGATGAGAATGGAGTTGTCACCAGAAACAAAGCAAGGCTTGTGGCTAAAGGATACTCTCAATCTGAGGGAATTGATTTTGATGAAGCATTTGCACCAGTTGCAAGATTAGAAGCCATAAGAATCTTCTTGGCCTATGCTGCTCATGCAAATTTTAAAGTTTGTCAAATGGATGTCAAAAGTGCTTTTCTAAATGGTGAACTGGAAGAGGAGGTGTATGTGAGTCAGCCTCCTGGTTTTGAAGATCCAGAATTTCCAGAGTATGTTTACTTTTTATTAAAAGCACTTTATGGACTAAAGCAAGCACCAAGGGTATGGTATGACACTCTATCTCAGTTCTTGTTAGATAATCATTTTTCCAGAGGAACTGTGGATAAAACACTATTTTGCAGAAATGTAAATGGTGCTTTTATTTTGGTTCAAATTTATGTAGATGATATAATTTTTGGTTCTACAGATGAGAGACTTTGCAAAAAGTTTGCTAATCTAATGAAAAGTCAGTATGAAATGAGCATGATGGGAGAGCTCACCTACTTTCTTTGTTTACAAGTTAAACAAGTAAAGGAAGGTATATTCATAAATCAAACTAAGTATATCTATGATTTACTTAAAAAGTTATATTTAATGGATTGCAAAGAAGCTAAGACTCCCATGCCAACTGCCACTAAATTGGAGTTAAGTCCTAATGAGAAATCTGTGGAAATCTCTAATTATAGAGGCATGGTTGGATCTCTTTTATATCTGACAGCTAGTAGACCGGATATTATGTTTTCTACATGCCTCTGTGCTAGATTTCAATCTGATCCTAAAGAATCACATCTTATTGCTATAAAAAGAATATTCAGATATCTTAAGGGAACACCAAATCTTGGCATTTGGTACCCTAAAGACTCTGGATTTGATCTAATTGGATATTCAGATGCTGATTTTGCAGGATGCAAAATTGATAGAAAAAGTACAACAGGCACATGTCAATTTCTTGGAGATAGGCTGATTTCTTGGTTTAGCAAAAAGCAACACTCTGTATCAACCTCTACAGCTGAGGCTGAATACATTGCAGCTGGAAGTTGTGCACAAATATTGTGGATGAGAAATCAATTACTTGATTATGGTTTAAATCTCTCAAAAATCTCAATATTTTGTGACAACACCAGTGCTATTGCTATAACTGAAAATCCAGTACAACACTCAAGAACCAAGCATATTGACATCAAATATCACTTCATAAGAGAACATGTGATGGCTGGTACAGTTGAAATGCATTTTGTTCCAAGTGAAGAACAAATTGCAGATATTTTCACAAAGCCTCTTCATGAATCCACATTCACAAGGTTGGTAAGTAAATTAGGTATGTTAAATTTCTCCTAATTTATAGTGAATTTAAGTTAGTTATAATTCTGGATAAAATGTGTAATATTTCAACTGATGAAATAGTGAAAGTGTTTCAACTGATGTCTGAAACAATACTCTCGTGTTTTGTTTTTCATTCAACTGATGACACTAGTTGAAAACACTTTCAACTGATCATCATCAGTTGAATAAGAAGTTTAAAGAGGCGCTTATTTCATCTGTTGAAAATATTATCAGATCTGAGCCGTTGAAATTTCTTTTATCTCTCTCCTGCTTTATACACACGATCGTGTGTGTGATTTTTGTAGAGTTATATAAGAGTTATTTCTTCTCAACGGTAATTTCTCAGCCAATCACAGCAATTTTCTGAGAAAGTATTTAAGTGTTTTAATTTATTTTTATTTCTTTTCACTTCACTCTTTCAAATTCACAAACTCCCCTTCTCTCTCTGTGCAAAGAAAACCTTCATATTCTTCAAAGCTTTTCTAACTGTAACTGCAATGGCGCCAATGAAGAAATACTCTTCTCCCACTCACTTCATCTATGAGATGAACAAATTCGCATCTTTTGTGGACACTAAGGCTGTAGAGGAGAAGGAATATCACAAGATGATGGAGTTCATCAAATCCAGCCAACTGTCTCATGCCATGCTCTCAACTCCAACTATCTACCATGAAGTTGTGGAAGAGATTTGGACAACAGCTGAATTTAATAGTGAGTATGACACTATCTCTTTGTCTCTCAAAAATACTGTTCATATTATTAACTGCGATGTCATGAATGCATGTTTTAAGATTCCTGATAACACTGTTAATTCCTTGCCTTCTGATGTACAATTGGTTAACATGCTTCTTGCCATGAATTATGTTTTGCCTACTGATGCTTTAGGTAAAATAGAGAGGAGTGGTCTTAGGAGAGAGTGGAGTTACATATGTGATGCCTTTGTTAAGTCTTTTTCCGGCAAAATTAGTAACTTCAATGCTATTACTTCTCAAATTCTGCAAATGCTCTATATGTTCTTGACCAATGAGTACTTTAAGTTTGGTACTTTGATGATCCATGAAATTGGGGAGAAGCTAGGTGATAGGACTGATAGGCCTAAGAACATATACTATGTTAGATTTTTGATGCTGTTGGCTAACCATGTTGATGACAAGTTAGTCATCACTAACCAGGAAGCCAAGCTTCCAAGTTTTGTGCAAGAAAAGAGGGTCTTCAAGGACCTCTTAAGGATGAATCTGTACCCCTCTTTGGAGGTGATTAACCTGCCAATCATGGAGCCTGGAAAAGAAAAAGAGGTACATGGCTTTCCTACTACTCCTTCTCAACCCTCACATTCTTTGTTTTCTGCCATCAGGGCTGTTGAAGAGGCCATCAACAGTCCACACAAGTGGCACAACCTTCTAAAACCAAATCTTCCAAACCAACCTCAGGTGTCTCCCAAAAGGCATCTGTTGTAAAATCAAAGAAGCACAAACCTGAGGGGAGTGTGATTGGTGGAAGTGAGGGGGAGGGAAAGGGTGAACATCAAAGAAACCCTTAGGATAAGGCTAGAGAGAAGAGTGATAACCAGCCAAGCCACTCTGCCGTCTCCCAAAAGACTGTAGAGCTTAAAAAGGATTCTACCTCATCTCTAGCAGCATCCTCCTAAAAGGATGTTGCTATTGAAAATAGTCCCCATCCAGGGACACAGCAAAAGAGGGGGAGGGACACTACTTCTTCACCTATAAAAGCCTATGGGAGAAAGAAGCTCAAAGGTGAGAAGGTAAAGCACTCTGCACACACACAGGCATCCATTCTGGATTTCATGCCTGTAACTTCACAAAATCAGCTTGATGTGACTCCAATAAATATGGAGTCACAACCCCCTTCCTCTTCTCAACCTATTTTGCACATACATGATCTTACTATATCTACTACTCAAATACAATCCCCCACCTCTTCTGTGGATGTGGAATTAATCCACACCACACTTGTAAATTCTCCATCTTTGGATTTCATGGAGAAGCCCCTTTCTGAGATTGATCATCATCATTTTGATGATTTCTTGGATCTTTCTCATCAAATTTCTTCTACTGTGACAATGTGTTCTGTGGATTTACATTTAAAATCAATCACCACAGACTCAACTGCCACAGCTTCTATGCCTTTGTCTTCTTTATCTTCAACTGATCTCCTTCATTAGTTGTATAGTGTTTGTCCTTCAACTGATGTGCTTGACAGCATTCATCAGTTGAAAGCCTCTTCTACTCATGTTTTAACTGATGTCCCTCATCAGTTGACAACTGCTGTTACTTCAACTAATTTACTTTTCTCTACAGCAGTTGATCACATGGTAGCACAAACACTATTAGGATTGAGTGATGTGAGCTCAGGAGTGGAGAGGCAGCCTTGGGTGCTGGCAAAAGGAGAGGGTGTGGAGAGTCTGGCAATTTCTTCTGGCCAGGAAAAAGGAGAGGAGATGAGTGGCCCCTTAGAAAGGGTAAGTGAGGGAGAGGTGAGTTGTGTGGTGAGCCAAGGGGAGCCCTTGATGCAAGAACAGAGAGAAATTGAGAGAAATGCAGGTGTCAATGAAGGGTTTAGTGAGCAAACTTATCAAGCTGAATACAGATCCTTATTGGATAGTGTGCCACTAGACCCTGAGTCTTTTACTCATGGGATGTCTTCTGTTCAAGCTTTTGCAAGATTGGACAATCAAGCAGCTGAGAGGAGCCTAAATTTCATTCACACTACATCATCCATGCTTAGAGCAAAGGAGGCACTTGCAGCTCTGCCTGCCAATGCTGGAGATGATTTTCAATATGATGATAGTGATGAAGACCTCAACGATGCTCTTGAGGATTCTCTTGGTGAAGAGCCTACAGTCTCTCTTCCATCTTGGCTCTCCATTCAATCTGCCAATGCAACTGCAGTCAGTCTTGAGTTGCAAAGGCAAGCCACATCCCTTCTCCATCCTCAAGCTGGGAGCTCCTCCTCTTCTCCATCCATCACTGCTACCTTTGCCAGTCAAGCCCTTGAAAACCTAAGACTGCACAAATATCAGTCTCTCCATTTCCAGAAGGAAGCTGAACATCTTAACTCTCTCATCGCATCTGTTAAAACAGACTTATCTAAAAAGAATGATGAGAAGTTCTCTACTCAAGTCCAAACTGCACTATCTACATCTGACAAGAAGCAAGCTCAACTGGAGAAGAAAGTGCAAGCTCTGGAAGAAAATGTCCAAGTTTTAAACTCAAGGATGGAAGAGATGCTCCAACACCAAAGGGTGCAAACTGGACTTCTCCAACATCTTCTTTTGGCATCTGGCATTTCTCTTCCCAGTCCTTCTGCTGCATTTGATGATCACAAAAAGGGGGAGAAAGAACCCTTGCCTTCTCCTGCAGAGTTGGTGAGCAGAATTCCTCCTCCTTTCCACACTGCCAGAGAACAGAAGAGGCTTGAAAGACTTGCAGCTTTGGACTCCATAGAAAAGAGATTGGCTCTGTTGGATAAGAAGGCTTCTGCAACTTCAAATTCACAATCTACATCTGCAGTTCCAACCTCTTTTCCCACAACAACTACAATTTTCAGGGTGATCACACCTGAAATTGTCATGCCTTCCAAGAAAGAAAAGGGTGAGCCATCATTTGTGAATGGGTTCAAAGCCATCCTTTTTCCAAATAATTGTGGTTACTCTAGGCCTGGAAAAGACTCAAGTTCAATCTACTTTCCACCAGCCAGGCCTGACAAGAATGAGTATATGCTTTTGGGCCAAGAAATTAAAAGCTACAAAGATTCTACAGATGTAGCTCTAAAATCACATTTTGCCATCATCTATAGAGAAGGCCAAAAGCTGTTTATTGGAACTGGCCATCCTCACTACTCAATTGCAAAAGCTGAAGAGGTGGCCAGAGACTGTGAAACAAAGGAGTATGAATCTCAACTCTCTTTAAACCAAGAAATAGAGGTTGACGAAAGATATGCTATTGAGCTTGAAGAGGAGTTGGCAGCTGAACTGCAAAGTGAAAATAGAATGGCTCTTGAAAATTCTCCAAAGAAAAAGAGAGTCAAGTCTAGATCAAAGATGCCTGAGGCTGCCAAGAGAAGAGAAGAAGTGCCTGAAGTATCTGTGCCTATCTCAAAACCTTCTTCTCCAATCAAAGACCTCACAATGGTACATCCAGATGTCAACTTCCATGATGAGCCAATAATGCCAAAGGAGGAGCCAATTGATCTTGAAGATATTCCAATCCCAGCCTTTCTTGTTCAAGAAACTCCAAAGCCAAAGAAGAAAGTGAAGACTGTGGCTAAGAAAATGGCTAACCCTCCAAAACTTCCAAAAGAACCTGAAAATCCAGATGACTATCTTGTCATTGCCAACATTGAAGAAATTTCTGAGTTAGAGCTGGAGCTGGATGATCTTCAAGAAGTCAGAGGAATAGAAGCAACTTCCAAGCTTCCTGAAAGATTGGTATTCTCTTACAAAAGCAAAGGTGATGTCACCTGGCCTCTTCACAGAGTTCTGAGTTCTGAAGGATTCAGTTCTCTAACAAAGATATATGCTTCCATGAAGAGGATCACCACCTGCAAAGCAAATGGTATTAAAGAGAATCCTTGAAATCAGGAAAGAATGGTCCTCAGATGCTAGTCTACAAAGAAGGCTGAAAATCCCCTACACTGGAAAGAAAATTCACCATGAACCTACTCCAATCATGGAATTTAGGGACAGTCAAGGTGTTAGGAGATTTTTCAGACCTAAAGATCAACTCAAGGTTGCTAGCTTGAACACTTTGAAGACTCTCCAATCCAAGCTTAACAGACAGGACAGTGATGAAGGGTTCTACAGGATCTTTCAAAAACAGATTGATATTCTTGAAGAAAAGCTTAAGTCCAGAAGAAGAAGATCTTCTAGGAACAAGTAACTGCTCAGTCTAGATGAGCATAATCATCCGTAAATTTTTCTAACTCTTGTATTTAAATTCTGCATTTTATTTTATTTATGTTTTGTTATCATCAAGTGTAGAATTTATGTCTGCATCTTCTCCAATCATAAATTGGGGGAGATTGTTAGGAATCAATAATTTTTTATGATAACACAAACATTTTGTAACATGTCTTATTTAGAATCTTTATCAAATTTCAGTTGTAATTTTTATATTTCTTGTCATTGGGAATTATCAACGGATGGGTAGAATAGGATGGCTAATTGTAAATATCCAATGCCATGTAATTTTATCTAAGTGAAGGATATTCAACTGATGAGATGCAACTATTCAACTGATCAAGACTGGATCATGTTTCAACTGATGAAAACCAAGCATTCAACTGAAGACAAAGTATTCAACTGATGATGCTAAGGAATTCAACTGATGAGACTAGCATTCACCTGATGAAGTCTGTAATTCGTTCAACTGATGAGACTAGCACAACATTCAACAGATGAAGTCAAGAGCAGTTGAAAGTAACCAGAACTTTCAACTGATGAAGCAAAGAGCAGTTGAAAGTGACAAGAGCTTAAGTCTGACAAATCACATGGATCGAATTACACTAAAATAGACATGGAAGCCTGATTGGGAAAATAAAGAAGAAGCAGAAACATTCTTATCTCATGCAATGCAATCTGGATCAAATCAAGATGATGGTCAAAGATGAAGACATCTCAGAAAGCATGCATAAGACAAAGATGTGCAACATTGTTTTTAGATTAGAGTGCAATTTGTATTCTAGTTAAAAAGCTTTGTAAAACTTGGAGTATATAACCAAGTTAGCAGCATCTGTTGAACTTGTTCAAATTACTTGAGAGAAAATCTGAGAGTTAGAATTTGTTTAAGTGATGAACCTGTAGCTGTGCGAATCGTAATCAATCCACAGATTCTTCAATATAAAATCTCACGGGTGGATCATTCAATCCACCCGTATTTTTAATACTTGGTGTTTTCTGTTTTGTTGTTTGTAAAGTGTTTGTTCTTGAATCTTTTATTTTTGAAAAAGATTGTATTCAACCCCCCCTTCTACAATCTTTCTTATAGTTGGTGTAAAATAACACTTAGCTATGAAAAATAATATAGACCACCCCAACGTGGCTTATTGTTTAGTAATAGGACCGAAGTAACGTTTAAAAAATTTTAGGTGGTATACATGTCACCCATCGTGACGTACCAGAAACTTATGGTGTTTAAATGTTAGTGCATTTAATTTTAATAATTGTTAGAGGAACCAATAGGTCTTAATTTTTAATGCACCCTTCTTTATGTGTAATGTGATTTTTTCATGCATGATTCTCAAGATAAAATGGGATTTAATCCACTGTTCACCATACTTAAGGATAACAAACTTACCGGACCTAACTATATTGAATAGAAATGTAATTTGGACATTGTGTTGACTGCTGAGGAGTACAAGTTTTGCACTTATGAACCCAAGCCTGAGCAGCCTACTGCTGATGCTCCTGATGAGGATAATGAGTATTATAAGCGGTGGACAAAGGCTGATGAGATGTCGGGATGTTACATTCTGGCAGCAATGTCGGGTGTTTTGTAGCATCAGCATCAGGCTATGGCCACTGCTTCGGATATGCACTTTAATCTCAAGGAACTTTTTGGAGATCAAAATAGGGCTGCTAGGCAAGTAGCCATGAAGGCTTTAATGAACACTTAGATGGCTGAAGGTACACCTGTAAGGGATCATATTGTCAAGATGATTTCACATCTGAATGAGATAGAGATCCTTGGTCCTGAGCTTGACGGGGAAACCCAGATGGACATTATCCTTATGAGCTTGACCAAGAGTTTTGAACAAATCTGCTTGAATTACAACATGAACAAGAGGCAGTATAGTCTTGCGGAACTGCTGACAGAACTTCAGGCAGCTGAAGGATTATTTCGCCAGAGTGTTCAAGTTAATGTGGATGAGAAAGGTTCTTCCTCTAAGCCGAAAGGCAATAAGAAGAATAAAAAGGCTTAGACACAGAAAGCTGTGAAGGCAGTGGGAGTTCAAGGTGGTGTGAAAAATCCTAAGGGAAAGTGCTACTGGTGCAAGCAGTCGGGTCACTGGAAACAGGATTGTCCTCTTCCTAAGAAGACAAACAATACTGGTATGTCTCTTTCTCTAGTTACAAAAACATTTATGGCGGCTATATCTACGAGCACTTGGTGTGTAGATACGGGAGCCACTGATCAGTTTTGTAACTCTATGCAGGGGTTCCAGCTATCCAGAATGCTTAGAGATGGTAAGGCATACGTGTTCATGGGAGATGCTACGAAAGTAGCAGTAGTTGCAGTAGGAGTTATTCATTTATCTTTTGGTTCTGATAGGATTTTAGTTTGAACAATAGTCTTTATGTACCTTCTTTTAGAAGGAATTTGATTTCGGTTTCTAAACTTGCTTTGGATGGTTATAATGTTTGTTTGGATCGTAATGTTTCTATTATGATGAACAAACGGATTATATGTTCTGGTACATTGCAAGACAATTTGTATATAATTAATCCTAGTCAACCTGCACTGCAACTACAACATAGAGTATTGAACAACACATCTTCTACCTCTACTAAAAGAAAAGAACCTTCTAGTTTGAACCAAACATATCTTTGGCACTTGAGATTAGGTCATATTAACTTGAGGAGGATTCAAAGACTGGTAGTAGATGGGCCTTTAAGCTCATTGGCAGTGGAGCCATTTCCAATTTGTGAATCCTGCTTGGAAGGTAAAATGACTAATAGGCCTTTCAAGGCAAAGGGGAATAGAACCAAAGAAGTGTTAGAATTGGTTCACTCTGATTTATGTGGACCTATGAATATCCAAGCAAGAGGTGGTTATGAGTATTTCGTCACTTTCATTAACGATTATTCTAGATATGGGTACGTTTATTTGTTGCGCCGTAAGTTTGAGTGCTTTGATAAGTTCAAAGCGCACAAAGCTAAAACGGAAAAGCGATATAATAAAAGTATCAAGTCACTACGATCTGATCGTGGTGGCGAATACTTGCTTGGGGAATTCAGGGAATATTTATCAGACAATGGGATAGAATCCCAGTTAACTGCACCAGGCACATCCCAGCAGAACGGTGTAGCAGAGAGAAGGAACTGGACTCTCTTAGAGAGTATTAGATCGATGATGAGTTATTCGGACTTACCCAACTCGTTTTGGGGACATGCCTTAGAGACATCAGCTTATCTTCTGAACTTAGTACCTTCTGGGTCAGTTCCAAAAACCCCCTTAGAATTGTGGACCAGGGACAAACCGAGTCTAAGACACATTCGGATATGGGGTTGTCCAGCACATGTGCTGAACAAGAACATGACTAAGCTAGAATCTCGTACAAAATTAAAGCTGTTTGTAGGCTACCCCATGGGAACAAAAGGTTATTTATTTTATAGTCCTAAGAATTGGGATGTCACTGTTAGCACCAATGCAAGATTCTTAGAAGAAGACTATATAATGAATCACAAACCCATGAGTAGTATCGTTTTAGAGGAACTAGTGGGAGGGACGAATAATGAACCTGTCACTAATACCTGATAGATTCATGTTTTTGGGAGAATCTTCGGACTTGGTCTCTAGTGAACATGATGATGATCCCGGACATACGAAGAGGCAATACAAGACAAAGATGCAAATTTTTGGCAAAAGGCAATGGATTCTGAGATGGAATCAATGTATTCTAATCAGGTCTGGGAGCTCGTGGAACCACCCAAAGGTATAAAACCTATTGGATGTAAGTGGGTCTACAAGAAAAATAGGGGATCAGATAAAAAGGTGAAATCCTGGAAAGCAAGACTTGTTGTGAAAGGGTATACTCAGAAAGAAGGTATCGATTATGAGGAAACCTTTTCGCCGGTAGTCATGCTTAAGTCAGTCCGTATTCTTTTTTCTATAGCAGCTCATCTCGATTATGATTATGAGATTTGGCAAATGGATGTCAAGACAGCTTTCCTTAATGCAAATCTTTAAGAAACCATCTATATGCAACAACCAGAGGGATTCATTAAAGAAGGCCAAGAGCATCTTGGATGTAAGCTGAAGAGGTCTATTTATGGACTTAAACAAGCTTCTAGGTATTGGAACATTCGCTTTGATCAGGCAATCCCGTCGTATGGATTTGATCAAAGTCCAAACGAAGCATCCGTGTATAAGAGATGTTAGGGAAATGCAGTGATTTTTGTAGTGCTATATGTTGATGACATTTTACTCATTGGAAACAATGTTAAGATGTTGTCTTCAATAAAGGCATGGTTGTTCAAACAATTTGAAATGAAGGACTTAGGTGAAGCAGCATACATCCTTGGGATCAAACTTATAAGGGATCGCAAGAAAAAGATGTTGGCTTTATCTCAGGAGCTCTACATAGATGACGTATTAGCTCGTTTTAACATGCAGGACTCCAAGAAGGGTAATTTACCCTTCAGACATGGAGTTACTCTATCAAAAAGTCAGTGTCCTTCGACACCTAAGGAGATAGAGAACATCAAGGCAGTTCCTTATGCTTCGGCATGTGGAAGCCTAATGTATGCTATGTTATGCACGAGGCCTGATATCTGCTTTTCCGTGGGCATGGTTAGCAGATACCAGTCAAACCCAGGACAGGAACATTGGAGTGCCATAAAAGCAATACTCAAGTACCTGCGAAGGACTAAGGAGTATATGTTAGTTTACAAGTCCTCTGATTTATTGCCTCTGGGATATACCGATTCAGATTTCTAGACAGATAAGGATAAGAGAAAGTCCACCTCGGGATGTGTTTTTACTTTGGGAGGTGGAGCCGTAATACGGAGGAGTGTGAAGCAGAAATGCATTGCAGACTCAACCATGGAAGCCGAATATGTGGTAGCCTCTGAGGCAGCCAAAGAGGCTATATGGTTCCGAAACTTCCTGCTGGATATGGATGTGGTTCCTAATCTGCCACAGCAAATCACGATTTATTGTGATAATACTGGTGATGTGGCAAATACCAAGGAACCACGGGCCCATAAGGCAGCGAAACACATAGAGCGTAAGTATCACCTCATACGACAGTTCGTTAAGCGAGGAGATATCATTGTGGCTGATATAGCATCGAAGGATAACCGGGCAGAACATTTCACGAAGAACTTACCAGCTAAGGCTTTTCAGGAGCACGTGGAAGCAATATGAGTCAGATACTTTGTCACATAGTTATATAGTTGGTAGTGGATTGCTTCTAATAAATACTGATATAGTCAAAGAATATCTTGAGTATAAGTGGGAGATTGTTAGGGTTATACTAAAATATTCATTTGAAGTATATATAGTCAAAGAATATCTTGAGTATAAGTGGGAGAATCTTGAATGCATGTTTTCACATTGTCTGTATATTATATATTGTAGACAATCTAGTATCAAATGGGATAGCAGAAGATTAGATTGTTGAACTCCTTATATAATATAATAAAGGTTCACAGTCTAAATGGTGTTAGACAAACCATTGGAACGACTGAAGTATTATTTGGAAATAGTTTATCTTGACTAAAGAATAATACTTATATACTTTGTGTATATTGAACGGGATCAAAATAGTAGAATAATTGTTTCTTTTATTCTGACAATAAAGAACTAAGATTCTATGATGTTATTACTTCTTAGGTTCTTAATCCGGATATAGTGACTGACACTTGTATTTATTGCACATGCCTTGACTCATAAGTTAAGTAATTTATTTTAAATTACGAATTTATGTATTGGGCAATGACATTATATATAGAGTGGGATATTAACTACAAAAGGAAACCATGTTCGAAAAATATATTCAGGTGATGATGTCCTCTTGAAAGCTCATAAAGATAATTATGGTTTAGTCCTGAAGGCAGATTTGTTCTTGCATAATTATAAGTTTGAGTGGATGATCAAGGATAAAAGATATTGATTAAATTAACTGTCAGAAATTAATTTAATTAATTGACATGCGATATCTTAAACGTGGGGAATTTATAAGCAATTAATATGGGAGCTGAATTAAATAATTTACGGAATTAGGAAAGGTAGTGCAAATATTAATTCTTTAGTGGATTGAATTAATATTTAATGACATTGGACCTGGCACGGAATGTCATTGGAAGACCTGACCTAATGGTCCATGATCCCTATTGTAGCCTATATATATTCTCGTTCTCCTGAAGCTGAAAGACACACCAAAATGAATTCATCCTAGGGTTTGAGAGAGGCAGATGTTTTTCTCAAGGAGGCAGCTAGGGTTTTGGGTTTTTGGAGCTTTAAGGAGAGGCACACCTTGGGAGATCGAAGGACACATTTCGTCCAAGGAGAATCAGGGAATACAGTAGAAGACGTGGATTTGATTCGGTTGCGCTGTAGCGATTAAGGTTAATATTCTTTTCAAACTTTTAATTAGTATCATAAAACGCAGGCCAAGGTCCGGTTGTTCCTACACACTCAGCCATGGCGAAGCCCAATATCCTTTACCAAACGACTCTACTAAGCCCATATAAAGCCCAGATAATGTAATGGGCTATAAAATAAGCCCAGGGAGATTTTATAGCACAACACTGCTGAAGGCACATGCTGGGAGGAAACCGATGAAGAAGAGAATGAGCAGATGGTGAATCTTGCTCTGATGGCAAACTCAGGTGATGAGGCATCAAGCTCTTCAAGTCAGGTGCCCTCACTTGTCTTACTTGATATGAATGTTGGTGAGTGCAAGAAAACTATTGAGGATATTAGCGCTGAAATGTTTAACTTACACACTAGTCTTTTTGCAACTCATGAGGAAATAGTCAGGGTAAATAGTAAGAATGAGACCTTAACTGCTGATAATGACTTGTTACTTCTTAAAACTGCTTCTTTAGATTCCTTAAGATCTGATAATGATAAGATTAAGAATGACTTAGCTTATGCTAAAAAGATTGAGGAATTTCTTAGGACTAAACTAGCAGAGAATGAATTTAAGCTTAAGGCCTATAAGAACTCTTCTCAAATTGTTCAGGACATCTCTGAGAAAGGTACTAAGAACAATAATTTAGGCATAGGTTATGAATATGGTAGAAGACCTAGTAAAGAATCTGTTTCTGATTATGTTGACAATGATACTGCCAAACCACTGGTTCTCAGAAAGGTTCAGAAACCTGTATTCAAGTTTGTTGAATCTGTGTTTGATGAGGAAGCTTTACTCATCAAGGAAGAGCTGAATGATGAGGACAGTGTAAGTAACAGTGTAACTGTCACTGAGAAAAATACTGTCAAGAGACCCGTGACAGTTGACTCTATACATAGTCAGATGGCTCATTCAAAACATGTTGTCAACAAAGCTGAGACAGAACCTTATAAAGGTACTATCAAGAGGAATCCTAAGACAGTAACTTTTATAACTGTTGTCAAGACCGTCGAAGCTAAAGCTGCTGTCAAAGGTGACCCTACTGCACCTTTTGAGTGCTCTGTCAACACAGATGATACCATGTCTAGAAACAGAAATGGTAAAATGAATAGAGGTAAAAATGGAGAGTATGCTAAGAGTTGACCTTGGAAGTTATGTAATAATTGTGGTTCCTCTCATCACCTTACTAATGTCTGTAAGAATGATGTAGCTACTCCTATTAATGCTGTCATGATCAATGGTAATCTACACAGAACGTCTATAATTGATAGATCCATGAACGTGTGTAGTGATGTTGATTGCATGCCTTGTAAGATTACTGCCATGAGTACTGCTTTTAATCTACCTATTTTATCAACTGCTAAATGCTCTTACTTATGTGATGTTGAGACTCCCGAGCCTACTAATGCTAGTTCTAAGGCTACACTTACTAAGAAAAAGGCAGTGCCATTTTCTAAGTCACAGTGGGTGAAAAGGGATGTCAAAAATCTTGTTGTTCATAGTCTTGATGTGGTGGATGAAACTGTGAAATTTGAAGCAAATGATGATGCTAGTTCTAGCAATGATGTAACTGCAGGACCCAACAAACATTGGGTACCAAATGCAACTTAATCTCATTTGATGTGCAGGGCAAAAAGAATAAAGAGGTCATGTGGATAAACGATGGTGGATGCTCCAGGCACATGACAGGTAACAAAGCCCTGCAGTCACAGTTTGTGGAGAAGACCGGCCCAACTATAACTTTTGGAGACAACAACAAAGGTTACACAATGGGATATGGTCGTTTGGAAATTGGAAATGTTGTCATTGATGATATCGCTCTTGTTGATGGACTGCAACATAATCTATGGACTGTCAGCCAATTCAATGATAAAGGATTCAAGGTTGATTTCGATATTCTGGATTGCAACATCTATGACAAGAAGGATGGAATCCTCTCTCTAGGAGGAGTGATGAAAGGAGGCCTGTTTGTTCCTGACTTGGATTCAACATAGAAGGATAAAACTTATTGCTTTTACGGCAAGGTTACTGTTGGTGATAGCATGATGTGGCACAGGAAACTCTCTCACTTAAACTTCAAAACAATGAATTTGTTAATGAAGAAGGAGCTCATTAGAGGACTTCCTCAACAAGAATTCTGTCAAAAAGGATTGTGTAAGGATATGTGGAGAGAAAGAATAGGACTTTTATTGAAGCTGCAAGAATTATGTTGCATGATGCCAAGCTACCAACATACTTCTGGGCAGAAGCCATCAACACTGCTTGTTATACTCAGAACAGATCTATTATCAACAAAACTCATGGTAACACGCCTTACTATTTATTGACTGATAAGAATCCTACTGTCAAGTACTTCTATGTTTTTGGCAATAAGTGTTTCTTGATGAAGGAAAATCATGAGAAGAATGGCAAGTTTGACACCAAAGCTCATGAAGGGATTTTTGTGGGCTACGGGATTGAAAGAACTACCTACAAGGTGTTCATTCTTAAGCACAGGATCATAGATGAAAGTGTGAATGTCACTTTCGACTAGACAAAGTTTCCGGAAATTCATGATGAAGGCTAGATGGAGCTACTCAAATTTGGGAATCAAGGATTCCTTGGAAATGAGGATATTGTCATTGCTGAACCTACTTTTACCCACAGTGTCGAAGATGGAGAAGTTGCTGTCAACAACTTGAATGGAGATGCTGCACAATCGCAAGAAGTTTCTACAAATCACCCAACCAATGGTGATTCTGGAAACATGGATGATCGCAATGAAAGCACCTCTTATTCTGTCGAAACAATCTCAACTGATCAAGTTAGAGATCTTCCAAGAGCTACCAAGTGGAACAGAGACCATACCAACGATCTTATAATTGGTAATCCTTCCACTAGAGTAAAGACAAGGAGGAACATTTCGGCTGACAGAAGGTTCTCATGTTTCTTATCACATAATGAACCCAAATCAACTGATGAAGCATTTTTGGATTCAGATCGGGTGATAGCCATGTAGGAGGAGCTCAATCAATTTGAGAGGAACAAGGTATGGAAACTTGTTCCCAGACCTAAAGGAAAATCTGTGATAGAAACTAAATGGGTATTTGGAAACAAATTGGATGAAAGTGGGAATGTGACAAGGAACAAAGCAAGACTTGTTGCCAAAGGATACTTTGAACAGGAGGGCATTGATTACGATGAAAAAATTGCTCCCGTGGCAAGACTAGAGGCAATAAGAATCTTTCTTGCTTTTTCAGCTCATTTCAATTTCAAGGTATTCCAGATGGATGTTAAAAGTGCTTTTCTAAATGGAGAGTTAGAAGAAGAAGTGTATGTTGAACAACCCTCAGGCTTTGAAGACCTAGAAATGGTTGATTTTGTCTACAAGCTGTTTAAGGCTCTTTATGGCTTAAAGCAAGCACCTAGAGCGTGGTATGACACTTTATCAACCTTCTTGCTGGAAAACAAATTTACCAGAGGTGTTGTGGATAAGACTTTATTCTACAAGCATCATGGTGAAGACATCATCTTGGTTCAAATCTATGTTGACGACATCATTTTTGGGTCAACAAATGATGAGCTCTATGAAAAGTTCTCATCCTTAATGAGAAACAAGTATGAGATGAGCATGATGGGAGAATTATCATTCTTTTTGGGATTACAATTATATCAGAAAGAAGATGGAATGTTCATAAGTCAAGCAAAATATGTGAAGGAACTTCTCAAGAAGTTTAAGCTTGAAGATTCATCTCCTGCAAAGTCTCCTATAGCTACTGCAACCTAGCTAGATCAAGACCCTAAAGGAAAAAGGACAGACTCAAGCTTGTTCAGAGGAATTATTGGATCACTGCTCTACTTAACTGCAAGTAGACCAGATATCATGTTTGCAACATGTCTCTGTGCAAGATTTCAGGCTGACCCTAGAGAATCACACCTGATGGCTGTGAATAGAATCTTCAGATATCTAGAGGGGACTCCTAACTTGGGTTTATGGTATCCTAAGGGCACTGGGTTTGAATTAATTGGTTATTAAGATTCAGACTATGCTGGCTGTAGAATTGAAAAAAAGAGCACAACTGGGAGCTGTCAATTTCTTGGTGGAAGACTGGTTTCATGGTTTAGTAAGAAGAAATAATCAGTTTCTCAATCAACTGCAGAAGCTGAATAAATTGGTGCTGGAATTTGCTGTTCACAAATTCTATGGATACGGAATCAGCTAATGGATTATGGTCGTGTGTTAAATGGAATTCCTATCTTTTGTGATAACACAAGTGCCACAGCTATTTCTGACAATCCTATTCAACACTCAAGGGCGAAGCATATTGATGTGAGACATCATTTTATCCGGGAGCATATTGAAAAGGGGATTGTCAAGCTAATCTATGTTCCTACAGAAAAGCAACTTGCGGACATCTTCACAAAGCCATTGGATGAAACCACCTTCAACAGATTTGTGAGTGACCTTGGAATGCTAAATATGGTATGTTGAAATTCACTAGTCTGTGACAACAGCTTGGAAACCTACTGTCACGAGATATTCTCATTACGTCTTATTTGGATTATTTGACTACTTGACACTTGACAGTATGTGTACTTGATTGAATATCTGTTTAAATGCTTATCTGTCATGTTTTTAAATATATCTTTAAAAGACGTAATGATGTACATTTTTTATGTGGTCTAATCTGATTAGACATTTACTGCAAGTCTATTGGTTTTATAGAGGTTGACTATGGATTTTCGAGGTGTTTCATTAATAAGGATTAAATGGGTAGATGAAAGGGTAATACACCTGAGTGACCTTTGGTTAAAAGCCCTTACCACTTTTGCCTATAAATAAAACCCGCCTCTCAATAGTTCTTCACACCTCTGAAACCCTACTCTCTCTCATAAGAAAATGTCAAAGCCTTCTTCTTCTAGTCATAAGTTCTCTCTCATCAAGGAACTAGAGTTAGAAAAATCTGAATTTGAGAAGGAGGTAGATTTGCTGTTTGAGGAAATGAATTTGCATCTTGAGACGGAGACTGAGAGAATCAAGAAAGAAAAACTCGAAAAAGAAATGGAAGAAATCTTAGTCTACAAGAAACAGCTTGAAGATCTCATAGAAGGAGCAAAACTTCCTCGAAATGAGGTTTGGGAAAAACTTCTTCAGATTGTCTGGGAGATCTTCGGTGACGATGATGTATCTAATGAAGACTAGATTAGTCGTTTTGGAATATTTATGGAAGGTATGTTTAATCTCTTTATTATTAATAAAATGATCTATGTTTTTGTTGTTAAAATCTTTGTGTTAGATCTTGTGTGATATTCTTGCTTGTTTTGTTTGAGATTATTCTACTGTTCATATTCTCACATCTTCTACATTGTTCAAGCATGCATAATAGTAATTGTTCTTAAACCGATTTAAAAACGACTTAAACATTTAAATGAAATTAATCCATAAATTTAATCTAGACAGTCGGATATATGATATTGAAATTACTATCAGTCATACAAAGTCTGTTCATTTTATGCATGACAGTCGTATGCCTGACAACAAGTTTCAAAGGTACTGTCCAAGAAGATTTAAAGGATATTACATTTAAATAATTAAGTCATGACAACAACTTTCCATGACCCTTCCACTGTCATGAAAACATGTTGTCAAATCCTTGTGTTACTAATGCTTTAATGAAGTGTGCAGGAAGATTTGCTAAATATATGAAAACACTCTGTCAAATCCTTGTGTTACTAATGTTTTATGAAGTGTGCAGGAAGATTTGTTGAATATATGGGAAACTGTCAAGGACTAAAAGAAGAATTGCTTTACAAGGTCTGACAAGTTACCATCCCCATGAACAAGCCGTATGTTTTTCTCTCGAACAAAAGTAAACAATCACAAGTCTCAATCCAACGGTTACCAAAAATACCACACAAATAGAAAAAACAAAAACATCCTTCATAACTTCCCTCCTAATTCCAATCGACATACTTGCTTATTCTCTTTCAACCTACTCAACCTTATACTTTTTGAAGCTTGAAATCAACACAACAATGGCGCCCAAAGTTGCTAATGTTCCTACCAACTATGATGGTATTCAAAGTGCTGAAGAAGCGATTGGATGTTTCCAAAAGATAGTGTTATTCATGAATAACTCTAACCTTATGATTCCAATCACTGCAAGCACATTGATTGACTTGGATAGACTTGAGCAATTCTGAAGAACTGCTAAGAACAAAGGTACTGATGAGGATTCCAGTGTTAAATTCGAGATTGACGGCAAAGAACACATCCAAACCGTCGCAAAAATTAATAAAAAATTTGGAAATACTCTTGCAAATGATGAATCCTATAGGGATCTTGCTGATGATGCAACTCTGACAAAGTTCTTCCTAAAGATTGGGTATGATGGTCTAGTTCTTAAAGAAGATTCAACCGATTGGTATCCAACCGGCGAAATGGATAGAAAATACATAAGGAAGGAATGGAATATGATATTCGATGCCATGGTGAAGATTTTCTCTGCCAAGACATCTGGATGGAATGCCATACCCTCCTACATCAGGAATCTTACTCACTCAATGGTTCATGGGTACAAGGTGAACGTGGGTAACATGATCATGGCTCAACTTCGTTCTTCTATAATCAGAAAGGTACAAATCTACCCTCGCTTTGTCACTATGTTTTTGAATGATGTTTGTGGTATTGCTGCAAATGCTTCCAACACCAGGAAGTGTTTTGTTTTGAAAAAGAATACACACAATTCACTCATTAATTCAAATCCACACGGTGACATGAGACTGCACTACACAAGGCACATGATTGATCAAGTGTCCAACCTTGATTCCCCATTCGAAGATAACTCCGTTATCTTTTCTCTCGAGGATGAGGCTGGAGTAGACCCAACTTAAGCTAACCCGCATTCTACCCCATACACTCTACCTAGAATGTCAGGACTACCTGAATCCCTTCAAAAGGCCTAAACAGTTCCTCAAAAAAGAACCATAGAAGCCGAAGGGGTGGATAGTGAAAGTGTAGAGGGAGTAACTGCACAAGATGCAGAAAATAAGGATGACAATATCATAGAACCCACAGTGCTCCTTCTGAGCCTAGGGCGAAGAGAGCTAGGAGGACAAAAGTTACTGTCAGCCATGCTGCATCCTCCCAAAAGGCTATAGACATTACATGAGAAGAAAACTTATCTCTGGGTGTCTCTTCTCAACAAGAGTCGTCTATTGAAGTTGTCCTGTCTGGCACCCTGTAAAGAGTCTACACAAACTCAGAAACACACTTTTGAGAAGCCTGCGCTTGAAGAAACACACATAGGTCTAAGACACAGTGAGATATCTTCTCCTATGACTATTGATGAGCCACAACTTACATCTTTGACTCAGCCCCCAATCATTTCTGAGATCTTATCTTCTACTTGTCCTACATCACTTGTTTCTTCTTTAACACCTAGAGCAGAGGACTGCCCAAACCTCTCAGATGTTGATCTTCCATTTCAAATCATGGAAGAGCCCCCATCAAGTGGTCCACAAGAACCCATTGCACAAAGTGTAATGGACACCACACTTCTAAACACTTAGTTTAATCAAGGTAGAATCCAGTCAGAAAATGAAATAGACATTATCTTGGTTACTCTCCCATCTGTAACTTTTCCCATAAAAGTTGTTGTCACAGCCTTTGTTGTTGTCTATGACTCCGCAGGTACAACAACTTCTATTGCTGTCGACTCCATACCTACTGTCAAGACTTCACTTGTTGTCACAAGCACTCCTGCTGGCAAAGCTCATACTGCTGTCTTCACACAGACTGACAGTATCGTATCCACACAGCCTGTTGTCACTTCAATGCAGCATCCTTCTACAGTTCTTGTTGAGGATGATTCTGACGATGATCATGTTCTCATCTCATCTTTTATCAAAGGTACATCAAAACCTTCCTCTTCAATGCATTTCAGTACTGCTCATACTCATGCATTTAGGATGAGTGAGGGAGAGAAAAAGAAGAGATAAAAGAACAGAGAGTCAGTGAACAAAATGAGAGGCAGCCAAATGTGCTGGCAAAAGGAGAGGGACTTGAGAATGTCCAAAGTGAACCTGAGGGAGCCACAATTTTAAAGGCACTAGGCCTTGAGAGTTCAACTATGAGAAGTGATGAGATCACTTTAAAACACCCTGAGAGTGGAAGAACCCCAATAGCCTCCAGGCCCCAGTCTCTTCTTTCAATTCCTAAAAGGTTGAGAACTGGTGTCCCTGCTATTCAAGCATCCGACAGATATCTTCTTTGGAAGAGAAAGTAGCTGTCATGAATGACAATCTGAACAGCTTTTCTCAGTCTATTGCTAATAGTTTCTCAAATATTCAAGCTACACTTGATACCTTATCCAAACTCATTAACGCTGCAAACTTACCTAAGGGGGAGAATAGTGATAGATCGGATGAAAGAGAGTTGGATGATGAACCAGTAAAAGGTAATCAACCTGGTGACTCAGTTTAACCTCAAGATCAACCCTCTAAGAAGAGTAAAATCAAAGGCAATACAAGTCAGAATGAGATAGGGGTAGCTAGTGGGACAAGCAAAGGAAACCAAGGAGCATCTGCTCAGGGGGAGCAAGGTGAAGCAACAAAGGAGGATCTGAGTAAGGAAAGATTTGGGGAACGTGAAGCATCTACTCAGGGGGAGCCCGGTACAGTTGAGATGATTATTGATGGTGAAAGGGTGTTGGCAAGTAAAACCCTGGCTGAAGAATTGAACAGTAGTGAAGATGCAAGAAGGAATGTATTTGTAAGCAGAACAATCTTTCCTCCACTCAGAATGAGGGAGCCCACATCCGGAAGCTTTGCCTTGGAAAGGAGTTTCAAGCAGAGAGAAGAAGAAATTACTAAAAGAAAGGGAAAGGAAAAACTTGCTGAGTATGCTGATGAAGTTCATCACTATAGAGAATTTGACTTAGAGCAAGTTGTTGTCATCATGACTAGTAACATGGAAAGTGTTATGTTTCATCAATATGAATAGTTTGTGAAGCTCATTCTGGATGCAAGAACTGGAAGTGAAAACATATTGATGAACTGGTCTGACAATTTCAAAGAACAAATTGCAGATTTCTGTGTCAAGATCAATGAAAAGCACATATGGTCTGTATACATTTGCTTGAAGACTATCCACACATTGTATGTCACAATGGAAGTTCTTAAACAACAGCCAGCCATTGTTCTATTCACTCTAATCTCTTTGATGAAGAGAAAGGAGATTCTAGTCAATCAAATCTTGAGAGAAAATCTCTTGCATCTCGTTATTGAGAAAGCTCTTGAAGTTCATATGAATCCATTCTCTCTATTCTACAGAACGAAATCTGCAGAGCATTCAGACAAGTTGGCACCATAAGCAGATTCTCTCTTCACCCATCAGTCAAGAAAGAATTGCAGCAGTACAGAAACTCCATGCTATCAATATCCATAAAGTAAGATCTTAGGACAGGCATGTAAGAAGATGGATAAGTAAAGCTAATGCTGCAAGGGAAGAAAGAGGAGGAAGCCTAATCTACTTAGCTTTTGATGAAAATGTTAAGGAAGCTACAGTAGTGGGACAAGAAGCTGGTGACACAGGTAGAGAAAATGAAAGTGAAACAGAAGTTACTGTCAATACTTCTGTCATTGAAGCTACTGTCAACAACCCAGAAGTTACTGTCAGTGAAGCCGTTGTAAGCAGAACAGAAGATGCTGTCACAGAACCTACTGTCAATGAAGCTGCTGTCACAAATGGTGAAAATGATGATCGTGAAGCTGATCCTAAGGAAGTAGAAGTTGCTGTCAATATAGAAGCTACTGTCAACGAAGGAATCCCTACGAAAACAGAAGCTGCTGTCAATCAAACTACTCTTACTGGAACAGAATTACTGTCATACCTGCTGAAGTAAATGAAGTTGTTCTTAAGGATATTGAAAACATCGTCATATCTACTGTTAGATATACTCAGATGAGAAAAAGGGAAGAATTCAAAAATTATATTGAGAAGAGAGCAGCAAGGTGGACATCACGTCTGTGGTCTAGAACTAAGCATCCTGCAAATGACCACTTCAAGAGACTTCATAACAAAACTGTAGAGACTCCAATTCAAACAGCTGAAGAAAACAGTTTTGCTGCGATGAAGAGACTATTGTTATGTCAAGTTATTGATGCTAGAGTTGATTTCGACGGAGAAGTTAATGTCATATCATATAGGCTATTTCATCCCGTAAAACAAGGTCATGTATGTGAAACTGTCTTTCCAATTTACTTCTTTAAATTGGAAAGAATGATTGAATTTATGATGGATGATCCATCTATGTCAATGCAAACAATGGAGCCAATTCTTAAGTATCATACTCTTAGAAAAAGGGAGTTTGATAAAAGAAATGGAAGAAACTGGTTGATGCCTGATGACTCAGACTATCCTGAAGAAGAAGAAGATGTTCAAATTGATGAGTCGTCTGATGATGATGATGATCTAACTGCGGATGATGAAATTAATTTGTCTAAAAAAACTTCACAAGGTAACACGTCCACAACTGAACTACATCAATACACTCCTCCCAGCTACCAAGAACAAAGAGAAGAAGTGATAAATCTGCACAGAGTGCTGAACAGGGATCGATCAATGAAACCTGATCACGTCTCTCGAGTTCTTGATGTAGTATCCCAGATTTTTAATTCAGATTTGATTATTATAGATCTAATTTGTTTAGATATTATGGTTGTCTTTAATTGAATATTGTGTGATGGTCTATATTTGTTTTGTGGATTAGTAGGTTACACGTCCTCCTTCATTCTGTGATTCCGAGGACGGAATCCCCATAAGGAGGGTAGATTGTAATGACCCGGATTTTTAAATATATTTTTATTAATATTAAAAGTGATTTTCTTTAAAATAAGGAATAAGATTTAATATTTTATTCCAGTTTAATGAGGTTTCAAAGTTTTATATATTAAACTCCGGGTTATTGTGTTATTGGTATATAATTGTTTCTTCAAAAATGAGTTTCATATATTATTTTGAAAAATTCTAAATGATTATTATGTGATTATATTCTCGAGAGTCAGTGGATTTCATTTTTATAGAATTGTTGAGCTGTGTTATCGATTTTCATTTGTTATAGATTTTATACTGATTGAATTTTATAAAATTGTGTATAACCTATAAAATCATTTTTATAGCTTTATATTTCATTAAATATTTTTAGAGATTTATAAAATTCATAAAATCATATTTCGATAATTTTTCAGCTCCAAATGATTTTCTGTGTAGATTAAAGTGGGGTCTCTCTATTTATTTCAAAAATGATCTAAAAATCATGAAATTCATATTTTATTAGTTTTTAATTATTTTAAGAATTTTAAAATTATTTTGGTATATATCTGGATCATTTTTATCTGTGAGTTGTTCGTTAATTTGTCAAAAGCAGTCTGAGACCGAGCTGGAAAGGACGCGTGTCCTTTGTTTTGATACGTGTTACACCTTCACTTAATCAGTTCATATAAACTGATTTCCCTTTTTCTTTTATTCCTTAATCTCTCTCCACCCCATCTCTCCCAAATCCCTCGACCACACCTCTTTCTCTCTCAATTTCTCTCCGCGCTTTCCCTCTCTCTCTCGCTCAACTCTCTCCCACTCGAGCCTCTCTCGCCTGAATCTCTCTCACAGTCACTCTCTCTCTCGGTTTCTCTCTCCCTCGCGTCCTCACAATCTCTCCCCTGTTCCCCCTCGTTTTTCTGGCCGCCTGCTGTGCTCTCGTCGCCGCCTCCTTCCGGTTTCTCTCCCTCCTCAATTCGAGCTGCTGTGTGTGTATGTATCAGTGCGTCTGTGTGTATATTTCGAGTGTGTGTGATGGGGTGCTGGTGTGTGTGCGTGAAGGTGTGTGTGTGTATTCTGGTGTGTGCGCGTGTGCTACTAGGCGGGTGTGGGTGTGTGTAACAAGTGTGTGTGTCTCGTAGGTGTGTTCGTGTGGGGCCGTGTTGTAGATTCTTCGGTTGGCTCGAGTCCTGAACTAATTTCTTTTATATACGCTCTTCGTTTATTATTTCGATTGTTGGTTTATTCAATTGATTATCGGATTTAGTTAGTATTTGTAAATTATCTAAAGTCATAACTATTTCGTAGATTTAGTTCATTGGATTTATTTGTTGGATTTGATTGGTATTTTTAGTTTGGATTATTCGGAGATTGATTGTAGGTTTGTTGGGATTTGTTGTGTCGATATGATATCGACTGGTAGACCGATAAATAGAGGAGGTGCTGCCCGATTTTCAAATGAAATTAGATTTTAAATTATACGGGAGCGTATCCTATAATTATCGGACTATTAATCGAATTTATATAGTTACTGATTCGTGATATTTCTATAAAATCTATAAATAATATTTATGTGATTTGGTAGTAATAGCAGTACTACATAGCATTATTATTGATGTTAATGTGTGAAACTGTGTTTACTTGGTAATTTTAGGATGTCGAATATTAATAGATATTAGTATTATTCTTTATTATTATTATTACTTTCACTAGTAGTAATAATAGTAAATAATAATATTAATAATATAAATATGCGATATCTTAAATAGTTAAAATGTTTTGCCTATTAATATTTGATTGTAGCGTGTAGAATTGAACTGCTATGATGATCTAACTCAACTTGCAATTCTGAATTGAATAGTATCTAAATTGAGTATTATGGTAGGTGGTAAGTAAATGTATGGAAATATGTGATACCTGCTAAGTGCTATGTAAGTCTAAATGTAAAGACAACCCTATCTGTTACATAGGGATGATAACTCAACAATAGAACAGGACAAGTAAATAACACTACGCCTGCATCGGAATCGGAGGATACGAAGACAAAGGTTGAAGAAGCCATCTACAGTCTTGAAGGAATAAGTTCACTGGAAGAAGTTCATTAATATGTTCATGCCTCAGTGAAGAATAAAGATTGAAGTATTCAAGATTGTGGAAGCAATGAAGATGTTGTCCAAGTACTCGAAAGATTTCAGTGCAACCCCTGAAGCAAGATATTTCTATATATCTTGGTTGGTTATTTATAATCAACAAACTGAAGCATAAACTAACCCGGAATGACTGATCAAGTATATTGTTAAGCAAAAGAATTCAAGGGATTATTTCAGTTCGAGTCGTTCGTGAACCAGACCAGTGCACAGGACGTCAGGACGTACGAAAGTATTCAGTGGATTCAAGCAACGGATTAATTGATCAAGTCAATCGAGCTACTCCTGAATGGATTACCAAAAGAACCTTTTTATTATATGTGTATATATATATATATATTAATTGTGAATTACCTGAATTGAATAATTCAAGTAATTCAATTAACACAATTAATAATATATATATATATATATAATAAAGGTAAATGGAAGTCCAAGGCAAGATCTTCCAAGTGTACAACAGTGTATACACTGAGGTAAATGAATCAGGCGCCAAGTTTGACTAAAAGTCAAAACTTGCGCTTGATATATTTATCAGGAAATCTTCTAAGTACCACTCACTGGGAACACTGTAAAGGCGCACCATTTGACTAGAATTAGCGCCACTGTTGACTGAAAGTCAAGCGCAAGCTTTGACTTGGATTATGCTCAAAATTGTCTAAGGCAACAGATGAACCAGTTTTGGCGCAACTTTAAGTCAAGCGCAACATTTGACTAAAGTCAAATGTTGCGCCTCTACTCTTGCCCTTGGCGCAACTTCAGTCCATACTTAGATTTTCTAAGTACACACAGTGCTCTACAGTGGAGTCATCACTGCAATGAGCGCAACCTTTGACTAAGTCAAAGGTTGCGACTCCCATCCACTTCACTAGAGCAACTACTGGAATTGTTCTAAGTCATATCTACTGTGACACTGTGGAAGCTCTTGTGAGCGCAACCTTTGACTCTAAGTCAAAGTTTGCGCCTCACTCTCACCTTGGGGCAAAGTGCAAGTTTCTTGAAGATTGTCTAAGTGCCACTACAGTGAAGCAATGTTTAGGCGCCATGTTTGACCTCCTGGAAGCGCAACCTTTGACCACTTATATGTGTACACATATATAAATTTCCAAGCGCAAGTTTGTGATATATATATGTGTATATATATATGTGTAATTGGCGCCACTTCAAGTGCTGAGGAGTTAGATTTATTTTGATAAATCGAACTCGTCCAGGACGAACTCAAGTCGTCCAGGACGAACTCGTTAACCATGGTTAGTTTATGAAAGCCTATAAATATGTGAATTGTGTTCTCACAATTTACACATCATCCTTCGGGATGGATGGCCAAGTGCTATGCACAAACTCTCTCAAATATTCACACACCCTAGCCTAGTTTTGTACCATAAATATTTGTAGTGGATAGGGCTTGTAATATTTAGAGGAGTGGTCATTGTAGCCAACCTTCGGGTTTGGATTTGTAGCACCCTTCGAGGTATTTATCAATATACAGATATACCTTGGAAAATATTGTGTGTTGGTTTAATATTTTCATATCCTCAGAAACCGACCCAATAAATATCCGGAACACGAAACCCATTACAGGACTGCAATTTATTTATCCGCAAGATTCGAAAGAATTTTAAATTGTAGTGAGTATCGTATTCAACCCCCCCCCCTTTCTACGATACTTTGGACCTAACAATTGGTATCAGAGCGAGGTTGATTGATATACAAATCAGGATCCTAATCGTACGGAAAATCAAGAACCTAGCTTTTGATATTTGATTAGGGGAAATGTTCTTCCGGTTTGTGTTGCTGAATTTGTCCGTAGGCCTAAGCAAGGATTATCTGTTGGATACTGAACTTTGGACCGGGACTTATAAATTTATACTTTAAATTTTAATAAGTTTATTTTATAAATTTAACTTAATTTATTTTAAACTTATTAATTGAGTTTATTATGAATTAATTAAATTTATCTTATAAACTTAATTAAATTTACTTTATAAACTTTGCTAAATTCATTTAATAAATTTGCTTAAATTTATTTTAGACTTGTAAAGTTTACTCTTAGACTTTATCAAGTTTATCATAAATTTTTATAAATTTATTATTTAAATTTGTATGGTTTATGATTTAAATTTAAGTTAAAATCTAGAATATAAATTTTAGAGGATTTTAACTGATTATGGATATAAGTTCAAGTTCAAAGGTTCAATTTAGTTTGTTCTGGAAGCTATGATTTAATTGGAGACGAGACACTTGAATATTTTCAAAAATTAAATTTATACAATAAATTTTAATATATTTACTAAATGAATTTGAAATAAATTTATTCTAAACTTATTCAGTTTATTATGAATTTATTTGAATTTATTTTTTAAATATAATTAAATTTACTTTATAGATTTAACTAAGTTTATTTTATACTTTATTTTCTTTCATCTTTTAAAACTTATTTTTAAATTTATTTTCTTTATAATTTAAACTTAGTTTAAATAATCAAGTGTCCCGTAACCTTTTTGATTATTCTACTCCAAGACAAATCAAATTAACATTTAGTTGAGACAGATCAGGATGACAGATTACAAGACAAACACCGGGCTTTCAAATACCAGATTCTCAGAACCGGTAATGGAATTACATTGATGACCCAATCCAATTGATTACTCAAAGGATTATTAGAAGCAGTTTTCCATGTTCGACAAAGATGATTGTGATTCGAAGAAGATTCCATTGAAGACTAATTTGGTACTACTAACAGTGGATTTTGAAGAAAGTACTTCAGGCCTTGATCTGAGTAATTACTCCTACTTGATTATCAGATCACCAGATCAGGATGGGAACTTGCTTTATGTGTTCAGTGCATCTTCCCAGGGCTCGGAATGTCAACTTTGAATGACACCACTGGTAGTAGGAAAAGAGAAGTTTTTACGGACGAATCTTCCAGGGATTTCAATCTAACTCAGTGATTCAGGGATATACAATTACATAGTGAATTGTATCAATACTAAATCCATCCAGAATCAACTGAACCAAAGACAGAGAACTGTGGAGGTTTAAGGATATAATTATCAAGTTACTACCGCACCAAATCAGTTTCATGCATTTATGTCAGAACCTTAGGATTGAACAGAAGAGTTTGTAACTGCTGAATTTGAGGCAGCTCAAGTCGACGAAAGTTAATACTTTTGGAGAATGTGAGGACAGAACTTCAAGGATTAGCATAACACTGTCTGAGAGGTTTAGTCATGTCAGATTCAGATGGAATCCATTAGTTTCAAGTGGTGACTCTTCAGGGTTCAGTTCAAGGAGGTTGTTTTCAAAACTGAGTTGGTCAATACACACAATATTGTTTGGTATCTTTAGCAAAGGTGGGTTGCTATATATATTGAAGCCTCGACAAACAAGGATGATAGGGCTTGTCTGAAATTCAAGTGGATGTTTTGAAAGAAACATCACAACAAGTTCTTATGCTATTTTAGGAAAGGTGTGAGCTGGATCAGTTGCTGATGAGAAGGATGATTATGGTTATCTGGCTATCCTAGCATTCTCTGAAGATGACTCAACTCGCACATCTCAGGTACGAATTCTTTCTAACTATGCAATACATATATCTTTATATTCAAAGCATGTTATAAATCTCTGAGTAGAATGTTTTAACACACAAGCACAAGCATGATAGCATCACAATAGATAATGTTAAACTAGTATGCTAGATGACCTCTCTAGTAACTAGGTTTGATGATAATATTGTGCATGTGTCTTTAGCAGATTCTTAACATGTGTATGAATATTTAGGATCTGATTATTTGCAATGGTGAGATTAGAAGATTTCCTTTGGAACACGACTCTTAGTTTTAGGGGTTATGATCCTAGCATGTATAACTTTGTTAAAACACTTTGTTTCAGATTCCTTAGTACAATTAGACTTGCTTATTTATCTGAATTGTTTGTTAAGGATTTTATTTTGTTCTATGATGGAATGTCTACCTTGTGTCAGTAGAACTTTTAGAACTTCATGTTAGATCTAAAACTGACTTAGGTAATAGAGATAGTATAATGCCATATAACAACAGATTGGGATTAGTATGAATTGATAATGTGATTATTAATTTCTTGTGTCTAATCCATATGCTTTTCGAAGATTATTGAATATATGTAATTCTACTTGCTACCTGTTGCACTTGTGTTAATTGGTTTAAGTAGAGAGTACTGAATCTTCTGAATTGCATAACTGCCTGTCTTGCTCTTGTCTTATCTTTGATTGTTTGCCATGTGTATTCAACATCATGTCTGCTTACTTTCATGTCATGAATGCATGTCTTTGTACTTGCATTGATTTTAGAAAAGCATGTTTGAGAATCACATTAGGGCAATGTCTAAATAAGAATTAGCATGTTAAAGTTGATTCTGTTGTTACCACTGTTAAAGAAAAATCTCTAATCCATCCGGACCCAGTTATGATTGGGGACCATAGAACTCTTTCCATTTGTGATTGCAGGTTACATATGATCCATATGATTTTTGGTGCACTCTGTTTGCTGAGTAGCTGAAATCATATGATTCACCAAAAGTACCCTGTTAGCAAATGTGATCGTATGAGCAGTTCCGTCAATAATCTTTGAAAGATGACAACAAAGATTCTCTTGCGGGACATGCCTGTTTTCCTGGAATGTCATCATGGAAGCATATCTTTCTTGGAAGAGTCAAAGCACACAAATTCCTAGTATCAGACTGTTCTCTAACAAATGACAGTATGTCAGTTCATGGAATAGTGTTTTATCTCAAATCAGGAAGGATGTGAATTTTGCTCGTAGCTAATATGGAACTTCAACTGAAGATGGAGTGAGCTGTTTTGATAGTGAAGCCTCATCAGATGAGTATTAGCTATGGCACTTGAAGCTCTCGCACTTGTATGTCAAAACAAGGAGCTCTTTCTATTCGTAAGAAGAGAATTGGTGAGAGGACTACCTCATCTGGAATTCAATATGGATGAAGCTCATGAGGTATGTCAATAGGGAAGTCGAAGGAGCATCGCACAGAAGCAAAGATATGATCAACATTACTGAGCCGCTTCAGATGATACGCATGAATATCTACAGATCAGTTAATGTCATGTCTACAACAAAGCCATATATCTTTTTGCGATGATCATTGACTACTCTAGATTCTTTCGTGTTGTTCGTATGTGTTCGAAGAACAAGACATCACAAATAGAGGTTGATCAAGATGAACCCTGATCATTGATAAATCCAGAAAGACACCATTCTTGCCAGTGGCCAATCAGAAGCAAACACTATCTCTTGGTATGTGTTTGGAGGAAAATGCTCCATCTCAAAATATTAGTGTGAGCATCTTTGCAAGTCTTGCATCTAAAGCCCAAAGAACATTTTCCTCGGCTACTCTATGGAGTCTATAATCTACAGGGTGATTGTGATTAATCAACAGAAGGTGATTGTAAGTCTGGACAGGACATTGAATGACACTTTGCTCCAAGCTGTTAAAGGTGAAAGTATTAGTTTAATAATGATTCAGATCCAAGCAGAATCTCTTTGCAAGGATAAGGATTATTAAAGAAATCCCAGCAACAGCTTAGGGGGAGCATTTGGTGGATCCACTCGTCAAACTCTACACCACGTTGGAGATGAACAGGACATATCAAGAACGTATCTGCTTAGACAAAGGGTTTGGAGTCAATATCATTCCCGGGTTCTAGTTCTTAAATGTTCCTAATGGTGAAGTGAAGACTGGGAGAGCTATTGTGAAAGGATGTTATTTCTTTTAGTTTCAATCTGAAGTGAAACTTGAGGAAGATTCAGAAGCTCATAAAGGGATCCAGATTGAGTGATTGCACAACAAGATGATCTCAATCAGTTGTAAAGCATATTGTGCGGATTCTGATACCCTGACCTAAAGACAATTCAGTACTTAGTACTTGTCGGGTATTCAGATTCCAACTGGATAATATTGGCTCTGTTACGAGGGACAAGCCAAATTTGGTTGCTTAGAGTTACTTTAAAGGAGAAGGTTATGAAGATGATGGAAATAGAATCTTCAAGTTCAGGACTCTACATCTTAGGGGACTCAACAACCTTCATGATTGAACTAAAGCACCATTGACGAGACTCGGGTTCAAGATATTACAGTGAGCTAGAAGATGAAGCTTCATGCAACATTTCAAGGACTTTGCAGTTGCAGATCCAATGGAATTTGTATTCTCTTTCTTCACCAGCTCTCTATGAGTTACTCTCCAACACCTGATGATCGTCACGGACATGGTATGACTTCTTACTAGCATATTATTTTAATATCTCTTTGCTAGAGTCATTTTTGGTATCCAAATTCTTACCTCTCATGATACAAGGCACACACAAGACAAATATCCGTGCTGTGATACCATGATTATATTATATGTGGACTAACGTCACTTGTGCAAGATAATTGCTAAGTGAATGCAGATTAGTGATATGATGAGTTTGTTGGAAAGTTGCAATTCTTTATGGTCTACTAGTTAGCCTAAAGAATGATGGCAATAAAAGGAAGTCAAGGATCTTTTGAATATGCGCATTTTGGAAGATTCTATACATGTCAAGACTTATGCCAACAACCACTGGACTTGATCAGTACAAGAAAGGTACATCAACTGAAATGTCAAGTCTCAGAGGTATTCAATTTATCACTTTACTTAACTGCAAGTAGATCACATACTATAAGGTATTACTTCTTTCATGAGCATGTCTATCGTATTTCTTGAATGAATTCATGAGTATTAAATTGTCTATACATAGGACTTGTGAATTTATTTAAAATCCAGTACCTCGTGCTTTTTGCTATTCTATGTGATTGCCATGTTTATTGCTTTGCATGCTTAGATGGTGATTATATGTTTTAGCATGAGCGTTTGTTATTTCAATTATTTAAATTATGTTGCATGACAATTAAGTGACTTATTTGTTCATGATTTAAATGATTAGAGATGACATGAAGCATGACTTAATTATGTTATTTTTCTTGATCTATACCTCTTTAACAATTGGTATCTAGTAGAGAAACTTTGTCATAATCTAGTCGTGATATATCTGTATTTGTGAACATACTTAGGATTATTTTCTAGGTTGAATTCATTTTTATAGGTATAAAATCTGAAGCATGACTTATTTGTTTCTAGACTTGTGACTTGTATCAGTAATTGGTATGTGGTTAGAATCTAGTTAGAATTTAGTCATGATATACTAGTATTTGTGGAGTTACTTAGATTCTCTCTAGGCTGAATCCATTTATATTAGTGCATATACTTGAAGCATAACTATTTGTGTTGGATATTTGATGATTTATTAATTGATATTTTATTTCATGTCTAACTGCATATAGTTGTGATACTTTTAGTGTTAGTGATATTATTGCATGCTTATATGTAGATCACTAATATTAATTGTTAATATTTTTCTGCGAGGAGTTGTGTGCGTTCACGTGTGTTTAGTGATTATTTGTATAGGACTCGTGAACTTTTCCTCAACTTTCCCTCGGGCTTGCGAATATCTTTGTATGATTGTCATGATTTTAGTTGTTATATGCTGATCTGATAATTATATGATATTGCGTAAGTAATTTTTATTTTATCTTAGTTAAATTGTGATCCATGACAATTATATGCTTATTTGTTTCATGATTGACTTTGATAGAATAATAGATGCATGATTAATTTACGTTTTGAAATATTTAATTGGTATCTCTTTCTGATACTTTATTGATGTTTTATTTGTGAATTGATTGTGATGTATTGGCACTGGTGAAATATTGTTGCATATTTCTTAAAACCACTGGTGCTAATATATTTTAGGTGTTTAATATTCTGAGTACAAGGGAGACAACATAATCTTTATTCTGTCTCATATTTATGTTCTGGAGTGGTGAGTTTCTTCAAAGAAATTTTCTTATCAATTGATTTCAATAATTGGTATCCACTACTCTATTTCATAAATATCTCTTAGAATATTTTGCATCTATACATGTAGCGTCATAGGATGAGACATTGATTATCTTGTATTTGTGTACTTGGTGATCTTTGTCACTTGCAGCGTCTGTTTTGACGATGTGCTAGTATGAGGCCTTTTCACTAATTTGTGTGGTGAGTGCTTTATACACTGTAGCACATAAATTTTTTTTTGTTTCCTTTTTAAAATTGTAGTGAGAAACAGGAGTCTGTGTCTTTTTCAAAGACAATTTCATTTAAACCTTTTAAGCATAGATTCAGACTCTCGTACTCAAACCAGTTTTTAAAGGAAAACTTTGATTCTTTCATCGGTTGTGATTGTCATTCTTTATGCAAATCATTTTTACAATCACAACTGATTCTTTTTTCCTCAAAAGATTAAATGCAATTGCTTTCATTCAAAATCATAGATTTTCTAAAATGCATTTATATCTCTTTCTGTTCTTTGGAACTTAATCAGCCTCTTGGCTTTCCTAGATAGTCATAAGGTTGAAAACCAACAATCTTTATCCCAGACTATAAAACCAAATTCAGAACACATCTCAACTTTCCCCTGGAGTGATAAGGAACTTATTAGACTAGAGGTCAATGAGGGAGAAACTGTACTTGTTACAGCAAATAAGGATGTGAGGGATATAGTGTACCCACAGCTCTACCTCTCAAGAAGAAAAGGTGTTTTCAAACTTGAGGTAACTGTTGCTCATCTGTATTCTCTCAAAAGAATATAGAGCTGAAAAGGCAATAAAACAGTCTCTGGAATCATTCTCTCAACAGGATGAGTCCATTGAAATTCGCTCGTCGGCCAGAGCATCTTGTATTGAGTCAAGCACATCATCAGTAATCACTCTGATGAAGAGCCTAAACAAAAATCTTATGGACACAATACAAGAGAGTGCACAATAAGGTTAAAGGTTTTGTTCCAGAAGCAACTTCTTCATTCACCATTTTACGGTAAATAAGATGGTTGATGCCTTTACAGGTGTAAGGAGGAAACGAGGATCTCAATTGCCAAATCTTCAGGATTCTCGTCTCCCTCCCCAGATAAGAACAGATCTGGATCCAATCGGAATGGATTTCCTATTTATAGGAGATCGGCAACTCTCTGACTACGAGTCAATTTATTGATGAGTCGGTTGAGGATCGGGGATTTACGAAACCCCATTGCACCGCCAGTGACCTCTCTTGAAGGGGCTATGGTGATTTTCTCATGCAGGTACAGAAGACCATACTTTGAGTGCTGAGAGAAACACTGTGAGCCAAACAATGAGAGTTAAACACTTGGTGAGATTCTGAGAAGAACCAGTGAGATATCAGAATGAAAAATATGTGTGCATGAGTGAGTGCAAACACATAGGATATTGAGAAGAGTGAAACACTTGTGACGTACATATAATAATAATTGGTATTGAAAGCTCACAAGTTGTTGAAAGAATTGACGGAAGCAACTACGGTTCATTCCATTTCACGATGTGAACTTATGGTTGATGATTCTCTTGAATCAAGTGTCTTCACAGACATTGAGGAGGACTTAGGCCTTTGCCATAATTAAGCCTTTGTCTAACCTCCCAGAGCAAACAACTCTGGATCCTTAATTGGATAAGCCACTTAGTGGTTGGCAACTTGTGGACCATGATTCGGATTTATCTGATGAGTCTGCAGGGACTGGGAATTACGAACTCCCATTGCACCACCGGTGACCCCCTTTAAGGGTGGCTAAGGTGATTTTCTTGCAGGTACTCAGCATTTTGGAAGCTCAGTATTTGTGTGGAGGGATACACTTACAGAACTCGTGAGTGACACCCTTACCCAAAAACCGAGAGAAAATTGAGTGTTGAGTGATACACCTGCAGAACATTTTAGTGAGACACCTACTAATTACCAAATTTATACCTAAAGACAAAGTGGATGTTGTTACTGGAATGTCAGTTCTTATTCATTACTTTTCCGTTTGGAACCTATTCTTTCAGCATAGGGACCAACCCAATCAAAGTAAACCCTTCTTCTGAACTCTTTCTTCGACCCCAGCTTTAGCGTTGTTTAGTTCTCTACGGGGAGATTATCTTTTGGTACAGGAAGTATTGTACACGTTCCTTGACCTATTTGATACCACATATCCTCGGAGGATTCCACAACTAAGGGGGAGAATATATTTAGGGGGAGAATATATGAAAGGGGGAAGAAAAAGTAAGTTAGCTTTCTTTAGTTGTCTACAACTAAAGGGGATTAAACTACTCTTTAGTTATGTACTACTGAGGGGGAGATTCTTCTTTCAACTGCGGAGGAGGATTGATCTTTCATCTAAGGGGAGATAGCTACTTATCACCAAGGGGAACCTGATCAAGGTAACGGGAGGAGAAGTATAAGGTGATACATTTATTCTTCAGTAAGTGGTAGACAGGAACTTATTCATTACCACTGGAGAATTCAATGAAGCTGCTGATTATTCTTTGCATAATGGAATGTTTTGAATTCTCTTCAAGACAGACTATGAGGATTATCTGGCAGGTAAGCAAAAACCAGAGAAATGAAGGTGATATGCACATCTGTTATTTCTATTCATGAAATCTGGAAATGTATTATATGATCCAGAAACTTTGTAGCATTATTTACTAGTCCAGGACTTTACTTTTTCTAGTGTTAGTTGAGTTATCCTCCAGAGGATTTGCTTGTTATGATTAACAAACAAATAGGGGGAGATTGTAAGTCTAAATGTAAAGACAACCCTATCTGTTACATAGGGATGATAACTCAACAATAGAACAGGACAAGTAAATAACACTACGCCTGCATCGGAATCGGAGGATACGAAGACAAAGGTTGAAGAAGCCATCTACAGTCTTGAAGGAATAAGTTCACTGGAAGAAGTTCATTAATATGTTCATGCCTCAGTGAAGAATAAAGATTGAAGTATTCAAGATTGTGGAAGCAATGAAGATGTTGTCCAAGTACTCGAAAGATTTCAGTGCAACCCCTGAAGCAAGATATTTCTATATATCTTGGTTGGTTATTTATAATCAACAAACTGAAGCATAAACTAACCCGGAATGACTGATCAAGTATATTGTTAAGCAAAAGAATTCAAGGGATTATTTCAGTTCGAGTCGTTCGTGAACCAGACCAGTGCACAGGACGTCAGGACGTACGAAAGTATTCAGTGGATTCAAGCAACGGATTAATTGATCAAGTCAATCGAGCTACTCCTGAATGGATTACCAAAAGAACCTTTTTATTATATGTGTATATATATATATATATTAATTGTGAATTACCTGAATTGAATAATTCAAGTAATTCAATTAACACAATTAATAATATATATATATATATATAATAAAGGTAAATGGAAGTCCAAGGCAAGATCTTCCAAGTGTACAACAGTGTATACACTGAGGTAAATGAATCAGGCGCCAAGTTTGACTAAAAGTCAAAACTTGCGCTTGATATATTTATCAGGAAATCTTCTAAGTACCACTCACTGGGAACACTGTAAAGGCGCACCATTTGACTAGAATTAGCGCCACTGTTGACTGAAAGTCAAGCGCAAGCTTTGACTTGGATTATGCTCAAAATTGTCTAAGGCAACAGATGAACCAGTTTTGGCGCAACTTTAAGTCAAGCGCAACATTTGACTAAAGTCAAATGTTGCGCCTCTACTCTTGCCCTTGGCGCAACTTCAGTCCATACTTAGATTTTCTAAGTACACACAGTGCTCTACAGTGGAGTCATCACTGCAATGAGCGCAACCTTTGACTAAGTCAAAGGTTGCGACTCCCATCCACTTCACTAGAGCAACTACTGGAATTGTTCTAAGTCATATCTACTGTGACACTGTGGAAGCTCTTGTGAGCGCAACCTTTGACTCTAAGTCAAAGTTTGCGCCTCACTCTCACCTTGGGGCAAAGTGCAAGTTTCTTGAAGATTGTCTAAGTGCCACTACAGTGAAGCAATGTTTAGGCGCCATGTTTGACCTCCTGGAAGCGCAACCTTTGACCACTTATATGTGTACACATATATAAATTTCCAAGCGCAAGTTTGTGATATATATATGTGTATATATATATGTGTAATTGGCGCCACTTCAAGTGCTGAGGAGTTAGATTTATTTTGATAAATCGAACTCGTCCAGGACGAACTCAAGTCGTCCAGGACGAACTCGTTAACCATGGTTAGTTTATGAAAGCCTATAAATATGTGAATTGTGTTCTCACAATTTACACATCATCCTTCGGGATGGATGGCCAAGTGCTATGCACAAACTCTCTCAAATATTCACACACCCTAGCCTAGTTTTGTACCATAAATATTTGTAGTGGATAGGGCTTGTAATATTTAGAGGAGTGGTCATTGTAGCCAACCTTCGGGTTTGGATTTGTAGCACCCTTCGAGGTATTTATCAATATACAGATATACCTTGGAAAATATTGTGTGTTGGTTTAATATTTTCATATCCTCAGAAACCGACCCAATAAATATCCGGAACACGAAACCCATTACAGGACTGCAATTTATTTATCCGCAAGATTCGAAAGAATTTTAAATTGTAGTGAGTATCGTATTCAACCCCCCCCCCTTTCTACGATACTTTGGACCTAACATGCTACGTGTTAAATGTTAGAGTATTATTCTTGATAGTATAATGTATTAATATTGAGTTACTTTCTGTTTTAAAGATAAGCTGTTAGTTTCTTTCAATCATTATATGTTTAGGTGCAGCATGTCTGGGCGAATTATTTATCATTATGTGTTAGGTGCCGCATGTCGGGGCGGGTACTTTCTTATGTGATTTACTGCATGTCGAGGCAGAATTTCTTTATATTAGTATTTTATTTAGTTTAAAGAGCTTGATTTGATTGATTTGAAAACAAGGGGATAGTCCTATTTACGAATAGGTGATGCCGAATTTTCTATAGAAATATTAACTTAAGTTACGCGTTCTCGTGTTAAATAATATTCTGAGTTGGTTGTAAGTTGTAAAACTATAACGTGTGCTACTTGTTATGTGCTATATAATGTGCCATGTATATATATGTATATATATATCACGAAAGGGTAGAAATAAGATAGTCGTTCTGGAAGGATACTAAAATAGTATCTTTTTGTTTATAATAGGATCGAGCATTGAGGGCGTGAGACCAAGCAAAGGCCTGAAAAAGGGAGAGTTGCATAGTGGTTCAGTAGTTACGGATTGTTCGAGACGAGTAGAAACAGACATTGGGGATCAAGACTGAACTTAGATAAGATTCGTATCAGGCTGCAGCAACCGCATGAGCGCCATAGCAGAGAATCAGGAATAGTTGAGGGTGATGTCTTGAGAAAGCAGAATAAGATAAGGATGTTAGCTAAGAGTGTATAAGCTAAGGACCAAAGGCAAGTATTCTCATTTCTCTCTTATATATTTGAAAGTGCAAGTATTCCTACCTTTCTCTTATATTTGAAAGATCAAGTATACTCCTCTTTTATCCAAAAGAAGTGTCCATATTCATATTTTAAAATCTCTGCAAGTACTTCTGACCATATCTCTGGTGGTTCAGATTATATATTAATAAAGTAGAGCAAGAATGCATCTCAAATATCAAATGTTTTCAGTACGTATTCCCCTGTTTCTATGGATTTCAATATCTTTTAAAATGTGGTTTAGGGGAATAGTATCTTTTGATTATCTATCCCGAATGAGATTTTAATTCGGAAAATGTTTAGTGATTATCATTGCTAAACTTTTGATGTGTTGGAAAATGTTTAGTGATTATCATTGCTAAACCTGTGGTATAATTCTTTGAGACATGGTATTGATTCATGAATATCATGTAATGGTTTTGAAAATGGGATAGATACAAATCAAATTGGAAACTGGAAATGGATCAGATATCTCTATTTGGAGCTGCGTAAGAGGTTCCGTTATTTGATAACGACCCAGCATGTGGTTGCGTAAGAGGCTAAGTCGGGGTGGTGCACATTGTTAAACCCCCTAGTCCAGCGTGCTAAAGACCTAGCTAGTCTTTAGGTTCCGGAACATTTATTCGTGATGGCCTCGTCGCCGTCCGGTGTTGATAGACTGATCAGCTATCTTCACCTGTTAGCGTCCGAATATATATGATAATTCGTTTTGAGATTCAATTCTCTTATAGCATGCCAGAGAAAATTTCTGAGTTTAAAAATCATATGATCTCTTATGTTTTAAAAGCATGCTAGTTAAAGGTGATTTCCAGTTTTATATCGAATGATGACTTAAGGCTTTATACTCAAAGCATACTTGGTTTTTATGTCAAATGATGGTTTACTGCTTTATATTCAAAGCATGCATGATTTCTATACTCTTGCTCTTATAAAATGTTTTTCGATTATATCTCTTGTTTATTCAAATTGGCACTGCTGAGCGATTCATAGCTCAACCTTGCAAATTATCTTTATACACACTATTTTACTACTAGAACTTGCTGAGCATTTTAGCTCATTCTTGCTTTTCAATTCTAAACCTTTCAGCTAACGACAAAGATGAATTACTGATTAGGCTGCGCTTGAGAGTGATGCTAAGCTGCAAGGATTGCAAGTGGTTAAGTTATACATCAGAGATCAGGTTGGGTGTTTTCTGATTTTAATACTGTAACCTGGATGCGATCCTGTTTTTAGGGGGTTAAAGTGTTTCCTATTAAACCTTTTATTAATGCTCTAAGGTTTTAAATTATTTGGTTTTCAGAAATACAATTTTTCAAAAGTGTTTTAAAAGGTTCAAAATGGGCCTTTCTTCAAAACCTTATTTAAGAAAAGAAGAAAAAAAATCAGGGTTTGAAATATTTGTTTTTACTTTCTTTTAGAAATTACAGGATTTAAATTGTTTTTCTTTTAGTGGCACCAAATCCAGACCCCCGGATTTGCGGGCTGTCACACTTGATAATCCCATAAGGTACAAAGATTTGATCAAGAAATTCACATCAACCGTCTGAATAAATTCAAGACCATTATTGTGAAAGGAGTGTACATCAGGGTGATTGGATCTTTAAACAATCTGGAAGCTCAGTTTGCTGAAGAATGCGAAGTTGTTCTGGCAAGCAGAGAGAAGTTGTTCTGGATGAAAAGAGAAGAGAAACCTTATATAGTGTCCCTGGAAGTAAATTTCGAGTAAATCGAAATGAAATGGAATTCAGATGCTGTAACAGTGGACATAAGTTATGGTTTACTCTTGATGGAGCTAGAGACTTCGGTTCTTTTACTCCCTTCGTCCAATTTTAGTTGTCACATTTCTATTTTTGTTGGTCAAATTGACTAAATTTTGACCAAAGATTATTAATCACTCTTTCATTATTTTAAAAAACTGAAAATTACATCTTAGAGTAGATTAAAATTTATTTCCAATGATATATTTTTGTAATTTTATCAATTAATAGAATATTAATAAATTTCAGTCAAACTTTAGTCAATTTGACCGGCACAAAACCAAATGTGACAACTAAAATGGGACGGATGGAGTACCTTACAGAAGAGAATTGAAGAAATTGAAGATTTTATCAAAACTCCACAAGAAGCTGCTTTGATCGCTGATCTAAATCTCTTAGTGGATGAACTAAAGAGAGAAGAACCAAAAGCCAAAGGAGAAAGGAAAGCTAAAAAATGAGCTAAGTTAAAATTCTTTCTATTTGCTTATTTTAAGAAGCATTTATCCCTTCACTATTTCATTTGTGTGATCAATTGCTAAACTCTATGATCAAATGATTTAGTATAACTCAACATTTTTCATAAGTAAAGTTTTAACTGTTTAGATCTATGTTAGTTAAGTTGACGACATGTATAGATATTAAATTTGTTGTTATTGTCCATAAAAATTAATTGAAAGAGATTGTTGGGATTTATGTGAAGCAACAATCGGACCTTGGCCCTGCGTTTTATGATACTAATTAAAAGTTCGAAAAGAATATTAACCTTAATCGCTACGGCGCAAGCGATTCAAATCCATGTCTTCTACTGTATTCCCTAATTCTCCTTGGACGAAGTGTGGCCTTCGATCTCCCAAGGTGTGCCTTTCCTTAAAGCTCCGAAAACCCAAAACCCTAGTTGGCTCCTTGAGAAAAACGTCTGCCTCTCTCAAACCCTAGGATGAATTCGTTTTGGTAAGTCTTTCACCTTTAGGAGAACGAGAATATATATAGGCTACAGTAAGGATCATGGACCATTAGATCAGGCCTTCCAATGACATTCCGGGCCAGCCCCACTGTCATTAAATATTAATTCAATCCACTAAAGAATTAATATTTGCACTACCTTTCCTAATTCCATAAATTAATTATTTAATTCGGCTCCCATATTAATTGCTTATAAATTCCCCATGTTTAAGATATCGCATGTCCACTAATTAAATTAATATCTGACAATTAATTTAATCAATATCTTTTATTCTTGATCATCCACTCAACCTTATAATTATGCAAGAACAAATCTGCCTGCAGGACTAAAGCATAATTACCTTTATGAGCTTTCAAGAGGACATCATCACCCGCATATAATTTTTGGACATTGTTTCCTTGTATAGTTAATATCCCACTCTGTATATAATGTCATTGCCCCATACAGAAATTAGTAATTTAAAATAAATTACTTAACGTATGAATTAAGGCATGTGCATTAAATACAAGTGTCAATCACTATATCCGGATTAAGAACCTAAGCAATAATAACATCATAGAATCTTAGTTCTTTATTGTAAGAATAAAAAAACAATTATTCTACTATTTCCCAAAACAACATTAGAAACCGAGGGTAAAAGCACAATACCCTGGGGTTTTCATCAATAGACCGACCTCTGAGTGGTCCCAACTTCTTCAGAATCTCCTTTAGAATCAATTTCCCAAAATTGAATGGTTGATTGTGAGCAATGCAAAATCCAATGATTTCGAGAAGGGAGGAGATATTGTTGAAGTTCCTTCGAGTAGTGGGTGCAAAGACCTTGGCCAGAGTATCGAAGAACATATCCCACTCAGGTTTCAGATTCCCTTTCAGCATTCTTGGCAGATGTATTTCTCCTTGATAAAGTATGGTTTGAAAGAACTGAACTAATTCATCATCTGTCGGAATCTCAGCAAAATTGTCTCGTGGAAACCCAAGAATCATGTTGACATCATCAGTTGTAATTGTAATGCTTCGTCGTCCAGTGATGTCCCTTGAAATCCTGTAGTTATCCAGTAGAGTAGTATTGATGGCTGTGGAATAGAAGTCTTGAAGTGGTCTAATCTGCAAGTCTGCATGTGCTGTGATCGCCGTACTGACTAGACTTTGAGTGTTCAGAAACCTCACCCATGGCTTGAATCTCTCCAAACTAGAATCAGGATCTAAATAGCCATTATAATTTGTCTCCTCGATCACAAATTGGCCCTCCATTTTTATAATTAAAAATTGAATTAAGCGAGAATTTTTCAAATAAAATATTAATTCTCAAATTTCTCGCAAATTTCAATTAATAATTAATTAACAATTAACGAATTAATTAATAATTTGAATTAATTGATTAAATTCGAATTAATAGTTAATTAATTTTTAATGGCCAAACTCAATTTCACAACAACCCAAACGAGTCCCAATTACTCTCAAGTAGCCAAACGGGATCTTAAATCGACAAAAACTCTTCAAAATTAGAAACCCCAAATCAAATTAATTTTGAAAAATCCAAAACCCAACACAGGCAATGGCTTCGAAATCTAGTAGAGAACCCACAGAGATGAACACAGCAAGGGTCAGAGTCCAAAACCGAGCAAGAATCGCGAAGAACAGTCCTTGAAATCGCGCGAAAGGGGGTTCGATTTTCGCGAAAAACGGGCAGAGTAACGGCTTAAAAACTCGATTTAAATCGTAACTAGCAAGCAATTAAAGCTTGAATCAAGTGTCCAGCAAGTTTTTGAAGAGAAAACTTGAAAAACCGATTGAAATCGTGTGTGTATAGATATGGGAGTGTATGTATATGATGGAGAAGATGAAGTGCGGCTATGACATTGGACTGAAATGTCATAGGGGTTATTTAAAGTTCGGTATGACAAAGGAAGGGGTTGTCATACCGAGCTTTTCAGTGCGCGGTCGAGTGAAGTGCTCGATATGACAATTCGAGCAATTGTCATACCGAGGAATGAAATAATGAGTATACGACACGCCAATAGAAATCGCTATGACAATTGAATAGATTGTCATAGCGATTAAAGAAAAACAAAATAACACACATACACTAGGGATGATAATTCTAAGAATTGTCATGCCGAGTTTTAATTAAATAAAACAGCAAATATATATATAAATATATATATATATATATATATATATATATATATATATATATATAGGGGAAGGTTCAAAAGAGACGGGGCATAAGCGACAGACGTGAATGCTAACCGTTGGATCAGTCTTCATATTGTAATCTAAGAAAATACTATACATACTGTATAAATACAATTAAATCATTCATAAGGGCAGTATACGGAAGCTTTTAAAACAAAAAATTCTATCTACGTATATTTGTTTGTATCGATCTAAGATTTATTACAAAACTTACCTTTAATACTCTCCTTGATTGATTCTCACCTCAAAATCATCTATTTCCTTATCTCGTCGTTACAGTTGTCTGTTTGCTTGATCTCAAAGGGAAGCTCTTTGCGATGGAGAACACTATCCGGAACACTGAATTGCAGTCGAATTCTGGTTTGATCTCTTTTTCTCGAAAAGATTAGAACTATGTATCCTGATAAAAGTTTATTTTCTTCTGAATTCTTGTCTACGAGATTAGAACTTTACGTTTCATTCTTTTATTGTTTACAGATGCTTGTAGCAATACTGTGTTTGATCACCATAGGTTTGAAGAAAATTTTGATGTTGATGTGCAAGAGCTTGGTAGAGACTGGATCCCTGAATGTTCTGAGGGATTGAAACCTTACATTGATCAGCGGTATAGTGATCTTGATCAAGCTTTTATTTTCTACAAGGAATACGGTAGATCATCTGGATTTGATGTACGTCGGTCCACTGAAAGGAGTGATAGGGATGGTAATACTATAGAGAAGTATTTTGTTTGCTCAAGATCAGGTCGTCCTGATGTTCGCACAAAATCACGCAGGCGTACGTGGTCACAAGTAGTATAGAATCAAATTCAGTTCGTTCCCACAGAGACTGGTGTATTCAGAAATATGCACTTATGCACCAATGTATGATTATTATTTAATGCTCAGACAATTAACAAGTTGGTTGGTTTTTATCTAAATTAACTAACTAAAGTCGAATTATAACTAAAAGAATTAATCGAATTATTTATGAGAATAAAACATGGGATTCTAACTTCATCATATACTTCATTCAGAGTTATGCCTTATCGATATGTAATTGTTGATAACTAATCAGATAACACGAAACTGATACACGCTAACTGTCGTTATACGTGCACCATACTGCTACACATCCACAATTAAGATAGAAGGTAAACAGACACCAATTATGCTTAGACCCTATATGTCTATAGAATTTGAAAACATAATGGTTGAAGAACAAGTTATCTATCAAGATTACATAGGCCGATGCAAGATGGTTAAAATCACACCACTAATCATGTATATCGAATACATAATCCTATGTTCGCATGGCAAGTTCTAAATCAATATATCCACTGTCGCTTCAATAAAGATTAACAAACAATCTAAGATGTTAGCTACGCATCCAAGACCAATGAGCACAACCCATACGAAGAAATTAACTTTATCACACAATTATTTAAGGCAAATCAACTACTGAAATCCATATGTAAATCCGCTAGAATCCCACGATAATGATTAGTTCATAATCGAACTTCTCATCATCATGGGTTCGAATGTAAACATGGTACGGAATAGTCTAAACAATATTAAAAGATTAAAGCAAGAGTTTCGAAACAAATCCGAATGAGCATCCAAAGTTACGCCTACTTCGAAGAATTACAAAGGTAAAAACTATGAAATTCGATCTTGGTCTTCTCCGTAGCCGTCACGTGCTACTTGGAATGATTCTAGGTTATGTTTTTAGTCCCCCAAGCCTTCCTTAAAACTTCCCCAGCGATCAGGCCTTGAAACGGATCAGAAACGGACAAAACGGGCCTAATCTCGCACATCCGATTGCTTCGCCGTTTTTTTTCAATTGAAGCTATGATTCTCCTCTTCGTCCTCCTCCAAAGAAACCTACACAACATCACACGAAAACATATCAAAAACATCAAAAGCTTGAGGTCAGATCATCGATTCAAGCCGAAACGAAGGCTTCCAAGTGGATATAAAATCCACTTATCACACCCCCAAACTTAAACCGATGCTTGTCCTCAAGCATAGACATACACAAACACTACTAATGCATGAATGCAACTAAATGCCTATATCTACGCGAATCATGATGTGTAATCCTTGTCAACATAGCATCCTCAGCATATGCAACATTCTCGACATTCATCTCTTTTACACATTCGCTATGTTCTCTTCCACTACAAGTGTGAAGTGCATCGTGTGTGATAGCATGCTCTCTAGTGAAACAAAAACAAAGACCATCAAACTTCAACAGAGTCCTCACTATGAGCCGTTAATCAGAATTAGGTTTAAACACTTCTTTACTAAAGAGTCAACTACAATTTAGGGTCACTAACGGATTCTTATGCCTCTCCTCTTTTTTTTTTCTATTTTATTTTTTTTTCTTGCTAAGTCTAAGGTTGGAACGCTTCTCAGTGTAATTGAGTCACGACCGCCTTTCGACTTTGCTTATTCTATTTCTCTTTTTTTTTCATCAAGTAATTCTCCAGTAATCAAGGGTTGTGAAAAGTCACCAAGAAATTGCTTATTCTAATACATTTGCACTTAATACCAGCACAAGTACATGGATCGTCCCTTTCACATGCCATTGCATTTTTCTCATTGATCTCAAAGGGGTACTTGATAATTTTTATTCTCTTTTTTTTTCTTTTTTTTTAGAAAGGCATATTCATCCCTTAACTCCCCCAAACTTAAGATTTACAAACTCTAAGTTCAAAAAGGGAATAATCCACACTCTACGCCCGACTCAACGCAAGGACTCAAGAAATAAGTTAGTCTAAGTCTTCTCTCTAGAGCATAAGTGTAATTACAATTTCCACACAAGTAGTTTCCAAGTAACAAGGCATCACATGTAATCAAGACTACCAGCCAAGAAATTATGCACATAAAATCATCATCATAGGAAATCAACTTGGAAAACAACTTCATGATTCATGCAAATGCAACTATATGAAACTACTAACACATACTAAACACCAGCATATATATATATATATATATATATATATATATATATATATATATATATATATATATAAAATACTAACATGCACTATATGAGATAGATAATACTCTAAACTATATGCATCATGCAATCTATATGAACACACACTACTACTAGTCCTTAGATTACCACCCCCAAACTTAAAATCTTCAATGTCCTCATTGAAGGTGATAAAAAGGATCGAATGTACCTAGAAGTCGTCAGAACGATCACTCTCCTCACCCTCGTCGGGTGAAGAGTCAGCTGGAGGATAAATCATGTCAGCACCGAACACAGGCCACTCAACGTCTACGCCCGTAGCACGAAAAGAAGCCCCCAACGCCTGTGTCAAATCCCTCGCAAAACGGCTATGCATATCATGCATAGTATCCATACGCCTCGCAAGCCGCCTATACTGCGAATCACTGAAACCACGGCTCCCCATACCAGAGCTCTTCACGGGCTCAGAAGGCCCCGCGATCTCTCGAACTAGTGAAACTGGAGGTGGTGCCTCATCCGTCTGCCACTGGCATCTCTATAACCCAATCCTCGAAGACTGGCGTAACCACCCTGTCACTCAGGTAGCCGCTCAATAATAGCATGATCAATAGCGGCACCCGGCATCTGCAACTGCTCATCATCGGACCAACGAACACCCACTGCAGTACATAACTTAGTCACTATCGTCGCGTGAGGTATGGCCACTCCAATGCGACTCCTCAAAAATCTCATAATGTTCTGATGGATGACGTATGCACTATCCACATACTCCCCACTCAAAATCCCAAACAACAATATAGCCCGATCGACAGTGACATCATGATGGTGTCCTGATGGCATAATACTATAGCAAATAAACAGGTTCCAAGCTCGAGCATACCTGTTCATAGTAGCTGCAGGGAAAGAGACCCTCACGTTAGTGGACGGATTGCGCTTCCACTTAGTACCTGGAATGCACAACTCATAGACAATCTGATCTAAATCCATGTTCCTCTTGTCCTTTCGCACCCAATCATCCTGAGTGGACTCCATCTCCGTACCCCCAATAAGTGCTTGGATTGTCTCCAAAGTGTAATCCACAGTCAACCCCCTAACAACCGAATACCCGTTTTGATCCGCTCGGGCATTAGCATAAAACTCCCGCACAATACTCATCGGCACCGGTGCCGGTACCTCACAAAACGACTCCCACCCCTATTCCGAATCATCCGCACCAACTCACCATCTCCCGGTGAAGGCAAGAACCCCCTCTCCTTAGCAATAGGCTTACCCATAAGCCGAGTAAACTCCTCTCTAGCTTCCGTAGTTGTGAACTTAGCAACCTCAACCCCCAAACTCGATGAATCCGTGGATGTGGTTCGTACAGCTCTTTTGGGTGCCATGGGATTGAAGGTGTGTAGTGGGTGTAGAGATTTTTGGAAGATTTAGTGAAAGAGAGGAAGTGGTGTAGGATTGTGTATATAGGTGAATGTATATGGATGTAGTATTTGAATTGGATTAGAAAGAAGTGTGTTTGAAGGAAGAGATGAGATTGTGCTTGTGGGTGTGTATGGAGTTGTAAGTATATGTATGTATAGATGTGGATTTGGAAGAAGATGATATGGGTTTGTGATTTGTATTTGATTTGGGTGGATATTGGGGCTAATTCTAAGATATGGAAGGGTATGGGGGCTGGGAAATATAAAACAAGGCTGGGATTTATGTAAAAAACGAAGGCAAATTTTTTTTTTATATATAGCAGACCGGGCTGCCGAAATGGCGCAGGCGCGCCGCCCGCGCGGGTGCACTGCGCGTGGCGTGGGTGCGCGAAACCCACAGCGAACCGTGGCTGCTTCAAAGCGCCACTGGCAGTTCGGCGCGGGTGCCGCGCGTTTTGGCGCACCTGCCCCGTTCCGCCAGTGGTTTAACACCCCAAAAATTTTCTAACTCCAAATTTTTTTTTTGTTTTTTTCTAAAAAGGTAAACACGAAAACGCGTGGGTTGCCTCCCACGAAGCGCTTGTTTAACGTCCTTAGCTTGATGTGAAGTCCCAAGAATTAAATAATAGTGAGGATGGTGCTTACCGATTCGCGATTCACCGGTCCTCCGAAATATGGCTTCAATCTTTGTCCATTCACTTCAAATGATTCCTCCGGTGTTGTTTCATATATTTCAATTGCTCCATGTGGAAACACCGTCTTTATTGTGAAAGGACCCGACCATCTAGATTTCAACTTTCCCAGAAATAGTCTTAGGCGAGAATTATAAAGTAACACTTGTTGGCCAATGAAGAAATCCTTTTGCACCAACTTCCTATCATGCCATCTCTTGACTTTTTCCTTGTAGAGTTTATTGTTCTCATACGCCTGAAGCCTCAACTCGTCGAGTTCATTAATTTGAAGCATTCTTTTCTCACCAGCAGCTGTCATATCAAAGTTCAATTTCTTCAAGGCCCAATATGCTTTGTGCTCTAGCTCCGCGGGCAAATGACATGCTTTTCCATAGACCAATTGAAAGGGCGACATCCCCAATGGAGTCTTATAAGCCGTTCTATAAGCCCACACGGCCTCATCAAGCTTCAACGCCCAATCCTTCCTCGAAGGACTCACAACTTTCTCTAAGATTCGCTTGATTTCACGATTAGATACCTCAGCTTGCCCATTCGTTTGAGGATGATATGCAGTAGCAACTCTATGATTAATAACAAATCGTTCCATCAGCGCTGTGAACTTGCGATTACAAAAGTGTGATCCCTCATCACTGATTATAACTCGAGGAGTGCCAAAACGAGTGAATATGTTCTTCTGAAGAAAACTGATGACTACCGCAGCGGTGTTGGTTGGTAAAGCCTTGACTTCAACCCATTTAGACACGTAATCTACAGCGACAAGAATGTAGAGATTATTGCTAGACGAGATAAATGGTCCCATGAAGTCAATACCCCACACATCAAAGATTTCAACCTCAAGGAGTACATTGAGGGGCATTTCGTCCCTTCTAGAGATATTACCAACCCTTTGACAACGATCACACTTCAACACAAACTGATGAGCGTCCTTAAAGAGCGTAGGCCAAAAGAAACCCGCCTGCAGGATACGAGCAGCTGTCTTCTGTCCTCCATAGTGTCCTCCATAAGTAGAGTCGTGGTAAGCTTGCAAGATTCCTTCAATCTCACTGTATGGAATACACCTTATGATAATTTGATCAGAACCTTGACGAAACAAGAATGGCTCATCCCAACGATACCACTTCGCCTCATGAAGGAACTTTTTCTTTTGAGCATAAGACAAATCAGGGGGAATGACATTACTCACCAAATAATTCACTATGTCCGCAAACCATGGCTCTTCCTCTTGGACCCCAAATAATTGTTCATCAGGAAAAGACTCATTGATCAAAGTGGTGTCTTTGGATGCTCGTGCTTGATCTTCCAACCGAGAGAGATGATCAGCCACCTGATTTTCAGTACCCTTTCTATCCTTGATCTCCAACTCGAATTCCTGAAGCAAAAGAACCCATCGAATCAACCGAGGTTTCGAGTCTTTCTTCGATACCAAATACCGAATAGCAGCATGATCAGTGTAAACAAACACCTTTGTCCCAAGCAAATAAGATCTGAATTTCTCGAATCCATAAACAATAGCCAGTAGTTCCTTCTCCGTGGTAGTGTAATTCAGCTGAGCACCATTGAGAGTCTTACTAGCATAGTAAATCACATGAAAGATGTTATTCTTTCTCTGACCAAGCACAGCTCCCACCGCATAGTCACTAGCATCACACATCATCTCGAAAGGCTCATTCCAATCAGGTGCAGTAATAACAGGTGCTGTGGTTAATTTCTTCTTGAGAGTTTCAAACGCCGCCAAGCACTCTCCGTCAAATTTGAAGGGCACATCCTTCTCTAACAAGTTGCACAAGGGTTTGGTGATTTTAGAGAAATCCTTGATGAACCGTCGATAGAAGCCCGCGTGACCAAGAAAACTCCTAATCCTCTTTACTGAGATTAGTGGAGGAAGATTTTCAATTGTATCCACCTTAGCTTTATCCACCTCCAGACCCTTGTTCGAAACTTTATGCCCAAGAATTATGCCTTCTTGAACCATGAAGTGGCATTTTTCCCAATTAAGAACGAGATTAGTTTCCACACATCTTTTTAGCACCATCGTCAAGTTGCTTAAGCATTCATCATAAAAAGTACCGAACACAGAAAAATCATCCATGAACACCTCAACATTGGTACCAATCATCTCGTAGAAAATAGCCATCATGCATCTCTGAAAAGTTGTTGGTGCACCACAAAGTCTAAAAGAAAGACGACAGAAAGCAAATGTGCCAAAAGGGCAAGTGAAAGTGGTCTTCTCCTGATCCTCTGGTGCGATACAAATCTGATTGTACCCTGAATACCCATCAAGAAGACAATAGTACTCGTGACCGGCCAACCTATCAAGCATCTGATCAATGAAAGGCAATGGAAAGTGATCTAGTCTGGTGGCTTTATTGAGCTTCCGATAATCCATGCATATTCTCCAACCTGTGACTGTTCGCGTCGGAATGAGCTCATTCTTTTCATTAGCTACCACGGTCATGCCTCCTTTCTTAGGCACACATTGAACAGGGCTCACCCAAGAACTATCCGAGATTGGATAAATAATGCCGGCATCAATCCACTTAAGAATCTCCTTCTTCACCACTTCTTTCATTATTGGATTAAGTCTTCTTTGATGCTCAACAGTGGGTTTACTACCCTCCTCGATCAGAATTTTATGTTGACAATAAGAAGGGCTGATTCCCTTGATATCTGCAATAGTCCATCCAATGGCTGATTTGAACTCCCTAAGAATTCTCAAAATCTTTTCTTCCTCGATACCTGAAAGGTTAGATGCAATAATTACAGGTAATGTAGAAGATTCACCAAGAAAGGCATACCTTAGGTGTTCGGGAAGTTGCTTAAGCTCAAGTTTAGGAGCTTTAACAATAGAGGGTTTCAGTCGTTCATGAGAATCTTTCAATTCCGATAACCCAAGAGATTCAATTGGAGGTTCCATTCTTCTTCTCCAAGGAGAAGCATTCAAGTATTGAAGGTGTTCTTCTTCCTCCTCACCACCGAATTCTGAGTCACCTGATAGAACCCTTTCCAAGATGTCAGTTTTCAGCCTGTTATCAATTTCCGAATGAGCTGCAGCTTCGAGCATATCCACTTTAAAGCATTCCTCCTCATCTGATGGAAGTTTTATGGCATTGAACACGTTGAAGGTGACCATCTGATCTTGAACTCTCATTGTGAGTTCACCCTTTTGAACATCAATCAAAGTCCGCCCTGTCGCAAGGATTGGTCTCCCCAAGATGATGGGAATCTTTTTATCTTCCTCAAAATCGAGAATGACAAAATCAGCAGGGAAGATTAGCTTATCTACCTTTACCAACACATCTTCAACTATCCCCCTTGGGTATGTAATCGAACGATCAGCCAGTTGCAAAGACATATTAGTAGGTTTCAGCTCCGGAAGACCAAGTTGCAAGAAAATAGACAAGGGCATCAGATTGATGCTAGCTCCCAAATCACATAAACACTTGTCGAATGACAATTGCCCAATAGTACACGGGATTGTGAAGCTTCTCGGATCTTTCAGCTTCGGGGGCAATTTCTGTTGCAACACAGCACTACACTCCTCGGTCAAAGCCACAGTTTCCAATTCCTCAAGTTTGAGTTTTCGAGATAAAATACCTTTCATGAATTTAGCATAACTCGGCATTTGTTCCAGAACCTCCGCAAAAGGTATGTTGATTTGTAATTTCTTGAAGACCTCTAGAAATTTTGTGAATTGTTTGTCGAACTTATGCTTTTGAAGTCTCTTCGGAAAAGGTGGAGGTGGATATACTTGCTCGACCCCAGTATCAGTTTTCGGGCTAGACTTTTCGGCTGAATCTTTGCTTGCTTCCTCGTTGATTTTATTCTTGTCAGCTTCAACAACAGTTTTTCCACTATCAGACTCAGATGAGAGTACAGGTGTTTCAACCTGTTGATCACTCTCTTCCTTGTTTCGCTCTGTTGCTGATTCTTTATCCTTCGTAACCTTTCCGGATCTCAAGGTGACAGCCTGTACCTGTTCCTTCACTTCCTTCTTGCCCGGATTGGCCTCAGTATCACTAGGATGAGTTCCTTGTGGTCTATTAATTAACGCATTAGCAATTTGACGAATCTGATTCTCCAAAGTCTTGATTGACACCGATTGGCTTTTAACCATTAGTCTTAATTCTTCCAATTCTGATCTTTCATTGGAAGACTGTCCAGCCACCCCATGATTTTGTTGCTCGAATCCGGGTAGATGGAATTGCTGCCTCGGTGCAAACTGTTGTTGAAAACCAGAAGGGTTAAAAGGTCTAGATCCTTGCTGCTGAAACTGTTGCTGCTGTTGTGGCATGTAATTCTGATTATTGCTCCAGCTGAAATTCGGGTGATTCCGATTATTGGGATGATAAGTGGCCGGAGCTGGCTGTTGCGACCTCTGAAAGTTACTCACAAACTGAGCGGATTCGCTCGATATAGCACACTGATCCGAAGAATGTGCCCCAGCACAGAGCTCGCAGACTGAAGGTGGCTGCTGATTTCCTAGATTTGCCAAAGAATCCACCTTCATAGTAAGAGCCTTAAGCTGAGCAGCTATGGCTGAAGTAGCATCAACATCTAGAATCCCTGCTACCTTACCCTGATGAAGACGCTGAGTAGGATTCTGATATTCATTCGCGGCCATCATCTCGATCAACTCATAAGCCTCATCATAGCTCTTAGCCCATAGAGCTCCACCTGATGCTGCATCGAGCATTGGCCTCGATTGAGGACCCAAGCCATTATAAAAGCAATTAATCACCATCCAATCAGGCATCCCATGATGTGGGCATTTTCGAAGCATCTCCTTGTAGCGTTCCCAAGCTTCACATAAAGTTTCACCAGACAACTGAGAGAATTGAGTGATAGCATTCCTGATTGTAGCTGTTTTGGCCATAGGGAAGAACTTGGTTAGAAATTTCTGAGCCAGATCCTCCCATGTCTTAATAGATCCTGCAGGAAGAGAATGCAACCATCGCTTAGCTTTATCCCTCAGAGAAAATGGGAATAGCCTTAATTTGATGGCCTCGTCCGTAACCCCATTGAACTTGAAAGTGTCGCAGATCTCAATGAAATCCCGAATGTGCATATCAGGGTCCTCTGTCGGAGACACCCCAAACTGCATTGAGTTTTGTACCATCTGAATAGTGCTCGGTTTGATCTCAAAAGTGTTGACTTCGATCGCTGGCCTGACAATGCTCGACTGATTATCATTGATTTTAGGCTCAGAGAAAGCCTTAAGAGCCTTAGTATCATTCGCAACTGGTGGTCGATCACCCATTGTAGTGTTCACTTTCGTTTCTGCTTTTGCCAATGCTTCTTTACGAGCCTGAGAACGTGTTCGCATACACATCACTCAAGTACCTGAAACACACACAACAAACTAAAGTGAGAAAAGAATCCAAGTCACTGAACTTTAACGACCACTAATGACAAGCATATAAACTAAAATAAAACACCGAGTCCCCGGTAGCGGCGCCAAAAATTTGTTCGCACAAAATCACGCAAGCGTACGTGGTCACAAGTAGTATAGAATCAAATTAAGTTCGTTCCCACAGAGACTGGTGTATTCAGAAATATGCACTTATGCTCCAATGTATGATTATTATTCAATGCTCAGACAATTAACAAGTTGGTTGGTTTTATCTAAATTAACTAACTAAAGTCGAATTATAACTAAGAGAATTAATCGAATTATTTATGAGAATAAAACATGGGATTCTAACTTCATCATATACTTCATTCAGAGTTATGCCTTATCGATATGTAATGGTTGATAACTAATCAGATAACACGAAACTGATACACGCTAACTGTCGTTATACGTGCACCATACTACTACACATCCACAATTAGGATAGAAGGTAAATAGACACCAATTATGCATAGACCCTATATGTCTATAGAATTTGAAAACATAATGGTTGAAGAACAAGTTATCTATCAAGATTACATAGGCCGATGCAAGCTGGTTAAAATCACACCATCAATCATGTATATTGAATACATAATCCTATGTTCGCATGGCAAGTTCTAAATCAATATATCCACTGTTGCTTCAATAAAGATTAACAAACAATCTAAGATGTTAGCTACGCATCCAAGACGAATAAACACAACCAATACGAAGAAATTAACTTTATCACACAATTATTTAAGGCAAATCAACTACTGAAATCCATATGTAAATCCGCTAGAATCCCACGATAATGATTAGTTCATAATCGAACTTCTCATCATCATGGGTTCGAATGTAAACATGGTCCGGAATAGTCTAAACAATATTAAAAGATTAAAGCAAGAGTTTCGAAACAAATCCGAATGAACATCCAAAGTTACGCCTACTTCGAAGAATTACAAAGGTAAAAACTATGAAATTCGATCTTGATCTTCTCCGTAGCCGTCACGTGCTCCTTGGAATCATTCTAGGTTATGTTTTTAGTCCCCCAAGCCTTCCTTAAACTTCCCCTGCGATCGGGCCTTGAAACGGATCAGAAACGGACAAAACGGGTCTAATTTCGCGCCCAGGTTGTGGGGCGGGTGCGCCAGATTTGGGGCAGGTGCGCCAGTGAGGCATGTGCGCCAGATTTGGGGCATGTGCGCCAACGGGGCAGGTGCGCCAGATTTGGGGCATGTGCACCAATTCAGCAGCCCGCTTCCTTGTCCATAACTTTTGACTCGCACATCCGATTGCTTCGCCGTTTTTTTTCAATTGAAGCTATGATTCTCCTCTTCGTCCTCCTCCAAAGAAACCTACACAATATCACACGAAAACATATCAAAAACATCAAAAGCTTGAGGTCAGATCATCGATTTAAGACGAAACGAAGGCTTCCAAGTGCATATAAAATCCACTTATCACCAGACGACAAAAATGTTGACAAAAAACTCCAAAAGCGGAGGAGAATGATTTCAACAAAGTGTGAATGCCATGCAGACCTTGTGCTTGCGTCTCATGAACTCGGTGGTTTTTATGTGAAAAAGTTTTCAGATTCGCACAATCACCCTTTTGCAGGTAAGGTAGGAATGCAATTCCTGAGGTGTAGTAGGTCTCTAACCGAGTTCCACAAAAGATTTATCTTTGATGCTTCCAAATCAAACATTGGTGCTTCACGAGCGTATACCATTTTTAAATCAATGATAGGTTCATATGAAGATGCAGGAGCAACTGTTGTTGATTTTAAAACCATTTCCAGGGATATTAAACAACACATTGGATAGCATGACGCTGATGTGATTGTTCAAAAATTCAGGGACATACAAGAATCTTCAGACCCCAATTTTAAATTTTAATATGGAACCGACTCGGCAAATCATCTCACACAATTATACTGGGCAGATGGCGAAGGAATGAGAAACTATGAAGTATTTGGTGATGCTGTTTCTTTTGATGCAACATATAGGACGAACAAGTATCGAATGGTTTCCATACCTCTTATAGGAATAGACAATCATTGGAAGAGTGTTACTTCTGGTGCCATCCTGATTGAACGGGAAGACAACAAAAACTATATATGGGCATGCGAATCTTTCAAGAAGGTGTTTGGTAAGGATCCCAAATGTATTATTACAGATCAAGACCTTGCAATGAAAGCAGCTCTTCAATATTCTTTCCCACCTGTCAAGCATCGGCTATGTATGTGGCATATCATGAAAAAATTTCCTTCCATAGTATATTGTAGACAGATTTGCTTGATTTTGGTCTTCTGGATTCTAATAAGATTTTACATATTCAAATATTATAAGAGCTTTGCCATCTTTTATAGTCAATGATTTAGTTGCTTGGTTTTGTGTTCTTAAAAGATTTCAAAACATTACACAGTTCTCATTTCATTTTTTTAAATAACACAATCGCAGCTAGGAACGGATTTCTGTGCTGAATCAGGCTTCATGGACAAACTTGGACGAGTAATCTGGGTGGATCACATAACGCCAGAAGAATTTGAACAAGGATGGGCAGATGCTGTTGATGAATTTGACTTGAACGAGAATGTTTGGCTAAAAGAAATGTTTGACATAAGATCTTTGTGGATTCCAGCATACTTTAATGATGAACCAATGGTAGGACCCCTGCGGACAACATCGAGGTCAGAAACTTTAATGATGAACCAATGGTAGTTTTACATATGCAATCAGAGTGCAATTGAAAAACAAAGGAACAATGCCAAGAAACTGACAGACTATGATGACTTCACACCAAAAACAATTACAGGCAGAGAGATTGAAAAAGATGCCCTTAGACTTTACACAAGGGCTCTGTTTTATAAGGTTCAAGAAGAGATAAGAGCTGGTAGTATGGATATTGTTTTCTTGGGCATGACTTGTCTAGACAATGTCAAAAAAATAAAGATCCAGGAACCAATGAACAAATCCAAGATTTTTTAGGTTAGTACATATTTTTTCAAATTTTTATTCGAAGAATACTTACGAGCATTATATAACACTAGCATAATAACCCGTGCGAGGCACGGGTATTTGGCTAGCACCGGATCCAGTACTGTGTTTCTGATAAGGATTTCTAAATGGGAAATCATATCAGTTTGTTGTTTAATCAAGGAGTTTGTTAACGAAAAGAGGACATGAAATGAAGGCACACTGAAAGCTTAGCAGTTTTTCATCAATTGTCCTGTAATTGTCCAGTTAGCAAGAATAACATAGCAATCACAGGGAGCAAAGACACAGTCTAGGGCATGGCGACCAACTATGTGAGGAGGACCCTCTAATTTATAAGTATAAAGCAAGTCCGCAGTTGTGTTCATATTAGGACTTGAGAGCAGCGGTGTAATGTCACAAAACCAACGAAATGATTTCTGTAACAGAGCAGGTGAAAACTATAGAATAGGTAGCATGTATGACATGTTTACAACTATATTAAATACATAAATTTAAAAAGATTAGGCTGTTGTGTCCAAATCAAGAAAGAAGATAAGGAAATTTTTTTGCAGATTTTTGATGGTCGTTTAAATTTGGACATTTGTCCCGCTTTGGTATGCATCTGACCATATAAAACACTTGATAAATAGGTTTTTTAGGATCACAATATATATATCAAATACTTGACGGAAGTTTGGAACACCTACACCCAAAAGGGCAAATGGAGAAATAAACGAAATGATTCAAACCCAGAGGATATTTCTAGTGCCCAACACACGGCTGTTGTACTCTGCATTGTTCATATATATATATATATATATATATATATATATATATATATATATATATATATATAAGTAGTTTTTACTGATTTAAATTTAGAGCGGTCAAGTGGTCCTTTGTTTCTTGTTCGAGCCCTCAGAAGAGTCCGCCGCGTCATTGGTGATAGGAGGCAGTGAAAGCTCCGAGACACGGGTGACTGTATACTCCTCGCAGCCTTTTTCTATGTTGTATGGAGTGATCTTTATCTGGAATGCACATTTTTTGCCGATTAAGTTCTTCAGCGCAGGAGGAATCTCTGCCAGCTTCTCCTTCTATTTACAGAGGAAGAAAAGAATTTTAGTATCGAATATCTTTAAGGCAATGCTACTGTCTACTGTCCCTTTTGTTACAGATTAGATATACCTCTATCTCTTTCAGCAATGTGTTTAGTGGAGCACCGATAATTTGTTCAGCCTCTTTGTTGAACAATGTTAAAGTTGTTGAACCTGTGCCGTCCTCGATACGGATGACAACTCTGTAACTGGATTAAGAGCATATTTATTGAAGCTTAAGTGTTAGTGAAATGTAACTGAAATCAAACTATTGAGCATGTCTCTATTGAAAAATGCCAGATTAATATGTGGAGCGCCAATCATATACCGTTGTGTTACTGGGTAGGGTTCTTCGGTGCAGGCCGCACAATAAAATTTCCCCTCCAATTCACGAACAGCCCTTGCGCATTTTGGGCAACATATATAGTACCACCCATTTCCATTGAGGACGTCAATTATTGTTCCTTTACAAAGACAGTGCAGTACCTGCATAAATAATAGGACGAAATTGTATTATTTGTGGGTGAATATATTCTGTGCGATGTAATTAGCTACTAAATATTTCATTTTTCTCATAATAGGTTTCTCACATTGTTCCCCACTGGAATCTTAGCCTCCAAGATTGACTTTATCTGAAGCTCTTTTGGCTGATTCTCATTGGCTGTGACAAACTGTCTTGCTGTAGGAGCCTGTAAGGAGTTATGTCCCCCCGCGATTGATGCAGACAGCTTCTCGTTGAGAGCATTCAGAGGTTCGTAATCAATATTGAAGTATGATCTTGTTGCATCAGTGCTTGACAGTGTGGCTCTATCTGCAATGTTAGCAGTAAACGGTATATTGAAATGAAATAACTTGAAAGAAGCACCTGATGTGTAGCTGGTGACACAGTTACATGTGTCAGGGAAGTATACTTTTTATATGATCTCTAAACATGGATGTCTGTTTCATTATTGAGTATGTAACCTGAAAACTTTTTTGCCAGTAGCCCAGTAATCGCAACAAAGGTTGCCTTCTCTTGGACCTCTCGGATGGAGGACATGAACTGGAGCGCTTTGTCTTCCCATAAGGTTACTAACATCTTCTCTTCGCTGTTCATGAAGATTAAAATACGAAAAAGCAATAGAGAAATTAGCAATTATTGGCAGGCCAAAAATGAAATGGGGAAAAAGTATATTAAACTTGAATTCATTGATTTATTTGAACGGAAAATAAGACAAGGCACCAAAGCAATTTTGGGTAATGGGGAGGTTTCCAATGATGGAAGCAAGCATATGGCATGTTAAGAACATTGAGTTGGCCAATTAAAATGCACATTCCAGAAGTATAAAACAGAAGTCCTGAAAAACAATTATGTTACAGGTCTGAAGCAGGCGAGCCCTGGCAGCCGTTTTATATATTTGTCACCATAGTGTATCATCTTCCTTAAGCTTTTAAAAAAACCTGAGACATGTAATAGTTTTTTGGATGTGTAATGCTGATTAAGACATTGATTTCAGAAGGCGGCAGACTTTTGCATTTTGTTTGCATGAAAGCTGTAAAGCAGCGGCATGGCAATCAGCAAGGATAATGTCAATTAGCCCGCGTTTAAGCCTGTTAGCCGTATTAAGAATGTTCATAACATTTAGAAAGACAACTAAATGGTTAACCAGTTCGAAATAAGGACTGAAGCAATTTATTAATCAGTGTTATTGGCTGACACTATGTGTCAAGGATTGGGATCGGGTGTAAACCCCTTTTTTGGGCTAGTAATGAGTAAATATATAGTTAAATGTAAAATGACTGTTTTAAAATGATGTCATTCCTTACCCTTGTAACCAGTATATTGTTTTAGAAAATTGATTGTTAAAATTAAGAAGAGCATCCGGTTTAGCATAAGTTGTTACTTGACATGAACAAGTTGGAGTCCTAACTCTACATCTCCGTTTGGGCTGTAGGCACGAAAATCCGTTAAGCCAGAAGGACGCATGTATCGTGCATGTCTAAATATGTCAATGTTGTATTTTTTTGTTTAAGTAAGAAAAGGAGCATACCAATGTTATTCCCACTGGCCAGTTTAAGAAGAATTGTCAGAACAATTAGAAGACATGTACTAAGCAGCCAGTTTGCCAGAACAGGAGAGGGGTATGCACTCTAAATACCAGTGATAGACAGAAATATTTAAATATGAAGAAGACCGATTTATACGCAGACCAATAGTTCTTTAGTATTCTGTAGGAATTCAATATCTCTTTCTTTAGTTGTTTATAATCTGCCATACTTTATGTTGTTGCAACAACACTGTAATAGTTGGAGGAACAGATTATAAATAGAAAATACCGAAGTTTCATGTTTTGTTCACATGTAGGTTATTTCTCATATGTAGTCGTATGGAGAGATCAAACCTTGTATCCATGAGGACCACATCCATCTTTTGTGCATCATTCGACCTTTTTTCCAGTTGCCCATAGCTCATAACCATGCCGATGACATCTAAATGCGGAAAAAAATATGAATTTAATGAAACAGACCAAGTACCATATGAAAAGTATGTTTATATAGTTGCTTACCTATTAAACATTTAGTGTCCCCGACCAAGTCTTTGACCCTGTGAAAAGGTTGCAATTCAAACTTGTAGCGAGGTATGGAGCCAGTGTCCTGATGCTCTTCAATTTTAGTTTTGTAGAAGAAATTGACTGAGAGGTCCCTATCAACGCTTCTGTACAGCTTTGGCCCGGGCACCAGTTTTAGGTTCGATATGCTATAAACCTCGTTTTCTTTTAACATCGGGAGGAATGCATCTCTTTGATTGTTGCGCACTATGGCCAAAATATGATCATCCTGAAACCTGAAATTTTAGGAAACATTTTTATGAATGAAGGGAAAGATTATAAGTAAACATACCTTTTCATCTAGCAGAATGACATTGGTGTGGAGTAGGGTGTTGTTCTTTCTGTTTACTGCCTCCCATATACGGCCAACTCGCACGAGAATTTTTTTGTTGTCAGATTGTTGAGATAAGGCAGATAACATCGAGTATGGAGACATTGTAGGCTGTTTAAAAGAGAGTTGAGCGAATGAACTGTTTGTACTCAAGTGTTGTAGCCAACTGATCCTTTTAAAGCTTAGAAATGTAACCTGTAGCAGCTTAAAAGTCCCGTATATTAAATTGTTATTAAGAGGTAATTTTGAGGTTATGTGTGCGTGGTATTTGAATTCTAGATAATCTATATGTTAATCTCAGTTGTATGATGTACAGGCCACTTTTTTTTTTGTAAACATAAAAAATTCTAGCGCTATATTATTTTCGAGAGGGACGTATTGGCGCTTCATATATTAAAATATTTAAAAATTTTCTTAAGTGTAATTAGTTTGTGAAATAAAATAAAAATCTAGTTAATGTATTTGTAATAGAATGTAATATTATTATCTATATTATATATTATTACTCAGTTTTATTTCTGTTCTTTGTGTTTTTTTTTTGATTCGAGAACATCTATTTTGTTTGGTTTTGGAACTATGTAATTATGTACACTTATTGTATGTCTTTAATCTGTGAAAATAATATTTTGTTGTTGCACCTATCCAGTGTGTGTTTACTATCTTATTGTTATATTTGTACAATATAGTCTGATCAGTTGTAATTAGAGTTGCTTTTTCCTGTAATTTATAAGCTTTGTAACTTTGATGCTTATAATCAAGTGCCAGGAAAGGCAAAGGGTAGAGAGGTCTAGAGTTGTTGGGGATGCAGGCAATCTGAATTGTACCTGAAGAATTAAAAGCATATTAGTGTCTCTCAGCTTTTCCGGGTTCACGTATGCCCCACATTTAATCTTGTAAGGCGAGGGGGCGTAACCGATACTATCATAAAAGAGCTGCATTAAGTTCTTATCATTGAGCTTATTATATATAGTTAGAGATATTTTGTTCATTGCATGTTATTTTATCTGTAGTTATCTATCTACTTTGAAAAGGTATTTCGCGAGTTCTAAAATGAGGATAGAGAATAATAACATTGCTACCATTCCGACTGATATAGTTATTGTTCTTCTTGAGCTTCTGTTGGTGGGAGGTTTTCAAGATTTTTTCAATTTCTTTATAGTTTGGTCACGGACACAGCGAGAGGTTGTGATAACTTCTTTGTTGGATAAGTTCCCTCTGCGTTCTCTGTACAAATATGGCTGTAGAGGCAGTCCTGCAGACATGCTATGTTTCGACAACTTCTTCCGCATAGCTGAAAATCTTGGAATTGGTGACGCCGTCCTGTATAGACGAAGTCGTGCCATCATATACGGGACCGGAAACATTGATGGTCATTTTACAGTGCTGGACACACTTTCGGCCAACAATCATTTTCTATGCATGGTGGGTAATTTCATCTTGCGTAGTCTGTACAAGCAAGGGAATAATGTTGGTACACTACAAGTTCTAATTAGGGTTGTTAACCACCCGAACTATCAGGATTTTATAGTCCCCGCAGTTAACCATCTTAGCGATATCCATTCATATATACTATTTCCAGAACTTGTAGATGCCGTTGACATCGAAGCATGCTGCCCGATTCACTCTACCTGTGTGAAGGTTTTTTTAGAGGAGAAATGTCCTCCTGCAACGAACTGTCTATTCTGTAAGATTGCTTTCATGCTTACTGTGTTTGCGAGGAAGCCCTTGGTTAACTAATCTCACAAGGTGTTTATGTTCTATGCTAAATAATTTGAGTTGCGCCGTGTACTTGATGCATGTGTATAATTCATTATAGTCGGTTGATTGATGGTGGTGGAAACTGTGTTTAATTTATGTGTTTCTAGGAGGTCTTTATGTCATGTGGACAGTATCAGTTAAGCTTTCAGTATTTGATTATGCAGTTGATGTAAATACAGTGTGTATTTTCCTTTCGTATGCAGTTAACACATCGTATTAATATATATGTATTCCTCTTACCTTGGGCAAGGTGTGCATTCAAACATGTACTTGTTTGCAAATTATCAACACGATTCCGTTCATAATCCACCAGCGAATTGTTCTGCATTCATGAAAGACTTGTCAGTTTAGAACATATGCAGGAAGAAACAAAGGGTTTCTCCCTTCTATCACAATTAGTTTGAAGAAATCACCAGTGTTTTTATATTATCAATTGTGAAGCATGCATTTCATACTTATACAATTTTACGTGCGATGTTTCATGGCAATCCTCACACTCGTGTCCAATTTGGCAATTCTCTGAGTAATGGTTTTGAATTTTGGCCTTAGTTCCAAACTCCTCTCCAACAGGCACGACTGAGTTTAGGTGTTTTAGATTGAGGCACAATTGCGAAATACTTTCTGTGTACGCATCCTATTTAAATTACCGATATGAGCAAACATGTTTATTTGTTTAACTCCAATATGTGCCTTAAGACTGTACCACTCTTTGGTATAGATGTAAAACGAGATATGTTATGTCAACTATACAGGTTTTGTAAATCTGCAAGAGAAATCGGATACCTTTGGTGTTGATTTAGCATGTTTATCTTTTGTACGAGCAAGAACAAGTATAAGACAACATAAAATTTCATTATCGTCATCGGAAACACACCATAAGTTTGCATTATTAAGCAGCTTGTCTAAGATCTCAGAGGGCTGGTAGCATATACATTTTATTTTAATTTTTATTGTATTCATAATCATGTGATTACAGAAACTCAAAAACATTTTCCAGTTCTAATCAATGACTAAAGATTGTAACCACAAGGCAGGGGAATACATACCTTACGAAGTCGCCGAGATTTTATGTCCATTTTATTGAACCCCGGTAAGCACACGATTTCTCGTTTCTCTCTTTTATTTTTCTGCAGTTTTTATTGCAGGCAGCAGCAACACCTGAATTGAAGCCTTCACAGATGCATGGTAAAGATGGATCTGGTCCATTCATAGTGTCAGTTACCAGGAGCTTCATATTCTCCTTTAAGAATTTATGCATTGCCTGAGAATTTATACAGTGGATCAGCAAATGAACTATACCACAACAAGCCAATTTAACCGCAACTAACGAATGTCTGTTAGTAAAATGAAATGCAGAATGTTTGACGAGCTTTATCAGAACTGGAAAAGACTTTCTATTTTTCAATTTAAGAAATTGTATATTCCACAGTATTTCAAAGATCTAGGCTGAATCAGACTTGTCATCATAAGTTGTGTCTAGAGGAATGAGTCACCTAAATAAATCCATGTACACTCATGTATATCAACTACCTGAATGCCGGCTCCAGAGTTTCCCTGTTGTCTTTTGATCCTGTTCTCCCTTTTCCCAATGATTAGAGGAACCTATAACAGGAAGTCATTATACATAAACTGATTGCCGTAGGGAAATTATGATGCATAATTTGAGTTCTGAAGAAAAATAAAGGTTACCTATCAAACAGAATTACTGTCGTGTGCCTACGATGCATCCAATGTGTGAGCTGGTTCAATGTTTCGTTGCTATCATCTTCAAGGATGTTATTTTCCTTTCATAAAGCATGTAGTTACATCTTCCACAATCGCAATACTGATCGCAATACCTTAGCCCCTTCATTAGCAAGCAGACCTTCATTGGTGGATTGTATATGTATATAAATTAGTGTCAGTGTCAACAATATTAAATTAGAGTACTCTGATGTTTTATCTTATGTAGCAAATGCATGACAGGTATCAGTCAGTAAATTTTTTAGAATAATTAGTTGAAACCTATAATTTAGATTTAAATGAATAATTTTTTTAATCCGGTGAAACTGTGCAACTGAGGTAGAGCAGTTTAATATTCCACAATGCGCAAAATTATCAATTCCAAAAGTTCAAAGCCACAAATTTCCCATCACAGATGTTTTAAGTGTGACGGACCCAACTTAATAACCGACTAAAGCATGCATAAACGATAAATAAACTAGAATTATAGAGTTATGAAATATTAGAACTAAAATCTAAATCCACAATCCCCGGATCACCAGGAATGAGTATGAACAACATCTAAAGTTATTACAATCCCAAATAGAAATCCAAATTAAGTCTAAGTCATACTACAGTTTTTAAATCCCAAAAACTTAAAAGAAATTAACTAGGGAACTACGAGTTCCCAACCTGTCCCATCATACGGCGGAAAGCAATCCCGTTGCCTGAGGTGGTCTTACGAGCGGTCTGCTTGAATCGGGCCATTCTCGGGTTTCACTGAAGGGTTATAACAACAACAATATATATGAGCAAAAAGCTCAGCAAGTGAAAGCAGTAAATAAAACAGTTCACAATATGCAATATAATCAAGTGCAAAAACAGCAATAGATATCACAAGGTATAAACACAAGTAAAGGTGTAATGTGGGATAAATTTATTGGAATTGGAAACACACAGCGCTACGAGCATTGAGGGGTGATCAGCCCACACCAAGCTCCGAACCACATAAAGTGATTCAACCAGGGAGGATCCTCGGCACACATTGGCCATAAACAGACATCAGGCTCCCCGCTACTGATGCTGCAATAATTGACTGGCGCCTCAGTCGTAATAAATTATTATCCAATTCCTTTTAAGGTCATTTCAAATCAAATCATTTTCAAGAAAAGGGTCTTGATCAAAGACAAGTTATAAGCAAGGGTGTTTTCAAAATATAAGTGATCTTTCAAAAGTAAAGGATGTTATTAAGATCGGGGTTCCAAATGAGATAATTCAGGTTAATGTGGGGTATCAAGTTCTCATTATTCATCAAGGACTATTGGAGTATAATCATGTGGTTGTAAGGTGATATTACATGAAAAAGGTAATTCAAGTGTTAAGGGTATTATTGGAATCCAAAGTCATGATCACAAGGGTGACAAGGAAATTCAGTCCTAAGTAAACAGTAATTCAACGTTCACAGGGTATACAATTACAAAGCAAGTATAAAGGAAGAGTTTCACTTGCCTGGATAAAGCTTACTGCACTCTTGTATAGATGCTTCTAGGGGTTCCTTGCCTGGCCTCCTACTTGCACCTATAATTAATAGTATCCTCGTCACTAACTACCCTTTCGCGTATAAATGTATATACATATATATATAAATAAATATATATACATATATATTAAATATACACTTAAACTTAATTAAAACAAGTAGCATGATCATCAAGTAATACACATAGCAAGTAAGGCATGGCATTTTGTTACTTAACTTATATTACTTAATAATCTCTAATTATTCCTAAGTCAATTAAGCATTTAATCAAGTAGCACATAAGGTCTAAGACCAATACCTCCTAACCATATTCTACTGACCTCAAATAACAAATTAATAGTAAGGCACACTTGTGCCCCACTACCCAAGACTTACAAGTGAAGTGCAACCTAAGTGACTCACTAGTATGCTTACCTTGGCGACACTTGTGTGCCTTGGTAAAAGAATGCATCTACACTAAGTGAATTGACTTAAACTAACTTGCACTCTCTAATATGACTTAAAACTAACTCATGAACTCCATATGAGGTCAAGGCCTCACTGATGACACACTAAAATGCAATGCACCCTAAGTTGGTACTAGAATGTGACTCCCTGTGTGACACTTGTGTTCTTTAGTGGAAATGAGGCATCTCCACTTAAGGGTATTGACTCCAAACCAATTTATAAAGGTTGACACAACATTAAACTAATGTTATGAAGTGGTGTGACTCAAAGGCATTGCCTATATGGGTCCTTAAAAACTAGTGAACCAAAGTGACCATTCTGCCTTGGCAGTTTGGCACCTCTTGGGGGTTTTGGCAAAAACAAGTGTTTCCACTATGTGCCTTGGTGAAATTGTGACTCTACTGGATACTTAAGACTTAAATCTAAGTTGTGCACTTGGAATGACACTAAGGCCTTGCTCAGGCCTCCTTGGGCCTCTAAACAAAGTTGGCACAGAGCACCCTGCTCTGCTGTGGGGACTGCCATGAACTTACTCACTTGTCACTCACTAAACTCACTCAATACCCCAATCCAATGACTCAAATAGCTTCCTAATACTTCCCTAAGTTCATCTAAATCAAGGCCCCATGAGGGCCTCCTCATTGACAAGGTGTTTAACATACAAAAGTGCAATTGACCCAAATGTGCCCTGTTCTGGGGTGTACCCTGAAATGTGTGTGTGCATCTATGTAAATGATGGTTTTTATGACTCTTATGGCTACTGGAGACTTGTATACATCAAGTCCCAACTCCAGGAGACTTGGGCCTATGAGGGCCTAAGCATGACACCTCCATTTCACTAGTTTTCTAAGGTGTAAAAATCTGCCATGGTGTGTGTGTGACTCCTTCCACCTTAACACCCTCCAAAACTCCATATACCAACAAACCAAGCCACAAATACTACCCTACAATATACATATACCTACTGACTAGCTACTCCAAGCAAGATATCACAAAATCCAACCTCATATAAGCATAAAACCGAGGCATTTGTAGAGCAAAAACAGAGCAGAATTTCAGGAGCAGTTTTTAAGCACTTTCCAAGCCAATGCACATACATACAAGTTTATTAATCATCAAAACTAAACATAATACATCAAGACACCATCTACATTATCATTTTATGGCAAAAACCGAAACATGCATTGATCAAAAACCAAGTTAAAAGCTCCAAATCATCACATATAACACCCATTCGAATATCATGGCCTAAGATCACTAGTTTCACATGGTTCTTGTATAAATCATAACATGCAAGGTCTAAAACTTTTTTAAAACACATTGTAAAGGATCAAAACTTCTTGAAACCATAACAAAACATCACACAATTTCGAATTTAAGGTCATGAAAAGAACCCATTTCCTTCGGCTCCCTTGAGGGTCATTGCCGAAGGTGATGAAGCAAGTGTATTTCGGCTAAATGGAGGTATAACCTCCACCAAAATCACATCAAGCTCATCATCTAGGAACCCCTGAAATGGTGACTCTAAGTCCATAAGAACTAAAGCCCCATTCCGGTTCCAAATGACACATGCAAGCTAAGTCTAACCTTGAGAGAGAAGATACAAGTGTGGGTGATGAAGATCTTGGCAAGACAAGCTTGATTCTTGAAGAAGATGAAGAAATCGGCAATGGAGGAGGGTTTAGAGAGAGAGAGCCGAGAGGAGAGGTGAGGGAGAGAGAAGAGAGAGATGAGAGAAGTGGGTTTGATTTTAGTTGGTGTGTATGAATGAGTGAAGTGTGGAAGTATGTAATATTTTGTTCTCTTGTGTTTTGACTTGACCAACTAGTGGTAGTGGAATGTAGAAATGACTAGCTTGTCCTCTCTTCAAGTGTTGGTGGAAAATGCATGCAAGGGTAATGTAGACATTTGATAATTAATAAAAGTGTGATTAAAAAGATATTAAAAGAATGAGTTTTAGTAAATAAAGTACAAATCGATAAATCATGAAATTAATATCACAAATAATATGAGATTTTAGAAGTTTAATAAAATAGTTTTCTCAAATTTTGGACAAGAAATGAATTTTAAAAGAAATATTACAAGTAGAGCTCTAATAGTCACATTTCACATAAATATAAAACACGAATATAATACACGTAAAACCTCGAGAAGAATATATACAATGAAACGCTATTTTACAAGTTAAAGTTTATCGGCTACTCGCAATTTATCAAATATCACTAAATCGCATATATCTCAACTATTATTTAATCGGGTAACGGCAACGAACACATTTATTAATGTAAAGTCAAAACCGTCGCAACTAGTAATATTATTTAATCGCGTAGCGAGAATTATTCGCCAAAAGTCATATAAGTACATTATAACGACATACGAAAGTCATGTAACGATAAACGAGTCAAATTCACATAGTTTGGCAATTAAAACACGAAATTTAATATATCACCAAAATGAAATACTGTAATGTATATAAGTCAAATATTACAGGCGTTACATCCTTCCCCCCTTAAAAGGATTCTGACCCCAGAATCTAAATAAACAAATGAGGATACTTATCTAACATATCACTTTCTAATTCCCACGTTGATTCTTCAACTTTGGGATTCCTCCACAAAATTCTAACTAAAGGAACTGTCTTATTCCTTAACACCTTATCCTTTCTATCTAGAATGCTAACCGGTTGCTCGATATAAGACAAATCGGGCTCCATCTCAACTGGTTCATTCTCTATAATGCACTTGGTGTCGGGGTTGAACTTCTTAAGCAATGAGACATGGAAAACATTGTGAACGTGCTGCATTTGAGGCGGTAAGGCTAGTTCGTACGCCACTTTCCCAATTCTGCTTAAAATCTCAAAAGGACCAATAAATCTTGGACTCAATTTCCCTTTCTTTCCGAATCTGGCTATTCCTTTCCAAGGTGACACTTTTAGCAAAACGGCTTCTCCAATTTCGAACTCAACATCTTTTCTGTGCGGGTCAGCATACTTTCATTGTCTATCTTGAGCTGCAATCAATCTATTCCGAATCACTTCTACTGCTTCTTTCGTTTGCTGGATCAATTCTGGACCAATTACTTTTCTTTCTCCAACTTCATCCCAATATATCGGGGATCTACACTTCCTTCCATAAAGAGCTTCGTACGGGGGCATTCCAATGCTGGCATGATAACTGTTATTATACGAAAACTCAACCAAAGGCAAATGCTCGTCCCAATTTCCTTTGAAGTCCAAAGCACAAGACCTCAACATGTCTTCGATAGTTTGAATTGTACGCTCGCTTTGTCCGTCCGTTTGTGGATGATAGGCAGTACTCATCTTGAGTCGGGTTCCCAAATGTTCTTGAAATTGCTTCCAAAATCTCGAGTTAAAACGAGGGTCTCGATCTGACACAATAGATACTGGAACTCCATGACGAGTAACAATCTCTTTCAAATACATGTGAATTAGCTTGTCCATTGAGAATCTCTCGTTAATTGGCAGAAAATGAGCCGACTTGGTCAACCGATCAATTATTACCCAAATAGCATCATGATTAGATTTCGTCCTTGGCAATCCAACTATAAAGTCCATTGCAATGTGCTCCCACTTCCATTCTGGTATCTCCAACGGCTGTATTAATCCACTTGGCTTCTGATGTTCAGCTTTTACTCTTTGACAAGTGTAGCATTTACTGATCCATTGAGCAATTTCCTTCTTCATATCTGGCCACCAAAAGTTTTGCTTCAAATCTTGGTACATTTTTGTGCTTCCGGGGTGAATAGAAAACTCTGAATTGTGAGCATCCTTCAAGATCTCATTTTTCAATTCCTCCACGTTTGGTATCCAAATTCTTGATGAAAACCTCAAGATTCCTTGGTTGTCTTTCTGTGTACAGATTTCTTCTCCGGTCAACTCATTCATCTTTTCGTTCATTACTTCTTCTTGGCACTTCTTAATCTTCTCCATCAATTCAGGCTGAAAGGTCATGGTATGAATCATTCCTGTAGGTGCACTAGGAGCTCGAATTTCAATTCCCATCTTCTCAAATTCCTGTGATAGTTCTTGAGCCATAGTCAACATATTCAACCTTTCTTTGCGACTTAACGCATCTGCCACTACGTTCGCCTTTCCGGGATGATAATTAATCGTGCAGTCGTAGTCTTTAATCAATTCCAACCATCTTCGCTGCCTCATGTTCAACTCTTTTTGCGTGAAAATGTACTTCAAACTTTTGTGATCCGTGAATATTTCACACTTCTCGCCATAAAGATAGTGTCTCCAAAGCTTCAGAGCAAACACAATTGCTGCCAATTCCAAGTCATGAGTCGGATATCTTTGTTCGTGTGGTTTGAGTTGTCTTGACGCGTAGGCTATTACTTTCCCGTGTTGCATTAAGACACAACCTAATCCTTTGTATGACGCATCACTGTAGATAACAAAATCTCCTTGATCATCTGGCAAAGCTAGAACTGGAGCAGTGACTAACTTCTGTTTCAACTCTTGAAAACTCTTTTCACATTTTTCGGTCCATTCAAACTTTTCATTCTTCCGAGTCAATCTTGTCAACGGTGCTGCAATCTTTGGGAAATCCTTCACAAACCTTCGATAATATCCGGCCAATCCCATGAAACTTCTAACTTCAGTTGGGGTCTTCGGCCTTTCCCAATTCATCACAGCTTCTATCTTCGCTGGATCCACTCGAATACCTTCACTTCCAACAATATGTCCTAAAAACTGCACTTCTCGTAGCCAAAATTCACATTTTGAGAACTTTGCATACAACTTCTCCTTCCTTAAAGTTTCCAAAGCTATCCTCAGATGTTCAGCATGTTCCTCTTCAGATTTCGAGTATATGAGAATATCGTCGATGAATACAATGACGAACTTGTCTAAATACTTCTTGAATACACGGTTCATCAAATCCATGAAGGCGGCTGGTGCGTTTGTCAATCCGAATGCCATAACTAGAAACTCGTAATGCCCATAACGAGTTCCAAAAGCTGTCTTTGAATTGTCTTCCGGCTTAATCTTCAATTGGTGATATCCCGAACGCAAGTCAATCTTCGAAAAGTAAGTTGCTCCTTTGAGTTGATCAAATAAGTCGTCGATTCGAGGCAAAGGATACCTATTCTTGATTGTCAACTTGTTTAATTCTCTATAGTCGATGCACAATCTCATGCTTCCGTCCTTTTTCTTCACAAAAAGCACTGGAGCTCCCCACGGGGATACACTCGGCCTTATAACTCCTTTGTCTAACAACTCTTGCAATTGCTTGGCCAACTCCTTCATTTCTGCCGGCGCCATTCGATACGGTTGCTTTGAAACTGGTTCCGTGCCGGGTGCTAAGTCAATAGAAAACTCAATTTGACGGTCGGGAGGCAATCCAGGAAGATCGTCAGGAAATACATCAAGAAATTCATTAACTATCGGAATGCTTTCTATATTCGGCGTCTCTTTAGATCTATCAATCACATGAGCCAAATAACCTTCACAACCTTGCCTTAACAACTTCTTAGCTTCAATTATCATCAAGAATGTCTTAGTTTGTTTCTGCCCTTTAAACTCTACTTTCTTGCCTTGAGGAGACTTAAGGATTATCTTCTTCTTCTTACAGTCTATTTGAGCATCATTTTCTGCTAACCAATCCATACCTAATATAACATCAAACTCTCCTAATCGAAAAGGTATAAGGGAAGCAGGAAAACTAAAGCCAGAAATCTCTATAGTACATCGGGGGCAAATACTTCTAACAGATACTTGTTCTTGATTAGCAACAATGATAGAAAGAGGTTCATCTAACGGTTCAATTTCACAATTCAACTTGCCAACAAAAGATTCAGATATGAAAGATCTAGTAGCTCCAGAATCAAATAGCACTTTAGCATGGTTGTTGTTGACAGAAAGCGTACCTGCCACAACCTCAGAACTCTGAATAGCATCTTTGATATTCATGTTGAATGTCCTTGCTTGAGCCGGATAAGAGGGATGGAAAACAGGAGTTGCAGACTCAAAGACTTGAGTAGAAGGTAGTTGTAGAATCGGAGCAGAAGATGTCATTCCTTGATTGTAAGGGATAGCTTCCAACTGCATCAACTTGCTGGTTCCAGGAGCTTTACAATCCCTTGACATATGACCGGTCTTTCCACACTTGAAACATGTAACAGAAGGCTTCGGGTTCTGGCACTCGTTCGCATAATGACCCTTCGAGTTGCACTTGAAACAGACAATATCAGCCTTATTACAACTTCCCGTGTGTTTCTTGTTGCAGAACTTGCATTCTGAATTAGCTTGTTGACTCCTTTGACCACTCGGTCCTTGAATCTTCTTCACACTCCTACTATCACCTTTCTTGAATCCTCGGGGACCTCCTTGATTCTGAAACCCAAACTTCTTGAAACTCTTTCCACTTTGGCTCCCTTGAGCCGAACCTTCACCTTTACCCACAAACTTCCTCTTCTTGTTATCCTTCTCCTTCTGGTTCTGATCACTTTCTCCTTCAATTACCATTGCCTTCTGGACCACTTCAGCATATGTGGCCAATTCAAAAGCAGCCACTCTGCTTCGTAGCCAAGGCTTCAATCCTTGTTGAAATCTCTTCGCTCTTTTCTCGTCCGTGTCCACATAATCTCCCACGAACCTTGCTAATTCTGTAAACTTCTTTTCATATTCCCCAACAGTCATTCCTTCTTGCTTCAATTCAAAGAACTTCAACTCCATCTGAGTTTGCATATACCTTGGAAAGTACTTGTCTAGAAATATCCTCTTGAATCTATCCCAAGCAATAACCTCACCTTCTTCTAAAGCACGGGCTGACTCCCACCAGTAGTTCGCTTCATCCTTCAGAAAATAGGAGGCATATTCAACTTTCTTATCATTGGTTACAACAGCCAAGGTGAAAGCCTTCTCCATCTCCTTTAGCCAGGATTGAGCTTCAACAGGGTCTTGAGTTCCTCGGAACTCGGGTGGTTTCACAGCTTGAAAAGATTTGAAAGTAGTAGGTGGTGGTGGTGCTTGTTGTTGTTGCTGGAGTTGTTGTTGAAGTAATTGTTGTTGTTGAGCAAGGGTGACAGATTGTTGGTGAAGAAGTTGCATAAGTTGAGCCAAGGTTGGTGGTGGTTCTTCAGTATTTTCATTGGTGGTGTTGCAGGCTCTTCGAGGAGGCATGATTCTGAATGTAGACAAGAAAAGCTTAATTGCAGTTCAATATATGCATACAAGTTATATCAAAGGAGAACATTGGGTACAAAGGTATTATTCAAGAGTTATTCACATGGTAACGGTTTATGGTAATTATTATGGCATCATGGTATGTATGTGTATTATTAGAGTCTAAGGTATCATATTGCAAAGGTGCAATTATTCGGTCAAGGTCATATCATGGTATATTGGAAAAGTTCAAGTATAATCAAGTTCAAAAGGGTTTAACATGGCAATTCTATCTAAGCATGGTATAACAATATAATAGAAAAATGAGATAAAAGGTCAAAGTGCGAGATTAAACATTAATCCAAATGATAGGTACGGAACAGTACGAACGGAAATAAAGTGCAAATAAAAGTCTTCCCGAAACAATCCGGGGGTACAAGTACGAAATGGAAAGTCAAAGTACGGATAACATGATAATAAAGATAAATAGACTAAGGAATAGTCTAGGGGGATGGTGATGATGCTGGTGAAGCTGATGGACTGGCACCTGGCTCACGGAGACTGCTAATCACACGGCGGAGCTCGTCAGTAATGGCGGTCAAAGTGATACGGCTCTCACGCTCGCGGTAGGGTGGAATAGCTGCCAAACGGTCCTCGGCCATGCGAATGATCTCCTCGATCCTAGCAATCAAACGGGGACGGTTGCCCTCATCATCAAAGTCCTCACGGTACAGCTGGTCAATCCGGTGCTGGAGAATCGTGTTCTGGCCCTCAAGTCGGTCAGTAAGCCTCACCATCTGCTCGTAAAGCGGGAACGGAACAGTAGTCGGGAATCCGGGACTAGAAGATGACGATGTCTGCCAACAGTTATATATATATATACACGCGGTTATAGTCAAAAGGGTGAGAAAACTTAAAAGATTCTAACGCCCCAAATCCCACATGATCTAAGTTCATCTTAATCCTCTAAATCCTATCTTATATTCATTTATCCTATGTTGTTCAGTGACTCAAACCTGTCGCTCTGATACCAACTGTGACGGACCCAACTTAATAACCGACTAAAGCATGCATAAACGATAAATAAACTAGAATTATAGAGTTATGAAATATTAGAACTAAAATCTAAATCCACAATCCCCGGATCACCAGGAATGAGTATGAACAACATCTAAAGTTATTACAATCCCAAATAGAAATCCAAATTAAGTCTAAGTCATACTACAGTTTTTAAATCCCAAAAACTTAAAAGAAATTAACTAGGGAACTACGAGTTCCCAACCTGTCCCATCATACGGCGGAAAGCAATCCCGTTGCCTGAGGTGGTCTTACGAGCGGTCTGCTTGAATCGGGCCATTCTCGGGTTTCACTGAAGGGTTATAACAACAACAATATATATGAGCAAAAAGCTCAGCAAGTGAAAGCAGTAAATAAAACAGTTCACAATATGCAATATAATCAAGTGCAAAAACAGCAATAGATATCACAAGGTATAAACACAAGTAAAGGTGTAATGTGGGATAAATTTATTGGAATTGGAAACACACAGCGCTACGAGCATTGAGGGGTGATCAGCCCACACCAAGCTCCGAACCACATAAAGTGATTCAACCAGGGAGGATCCTCGGCACACATTGGCCATAAACAGACATCAGGCTCCCCGCTACTGATGCTGCAATAATTGACTGGCGCCTCAGTCGTAATAAATTATTATCCAATTCCTTTTAAGGTCATTTCAAATCAAATCATTTTCAAGAAAAGGGTCTTGATCAAAGACAAGTTATAAGCAAGGGTGTTTTCAAAATATAAGTGATCTTTCAAAAGTAAAGGATGTTATTAAGATCGGGGTTCCAAATGAGATAATTCAGGTTAATGTGGGGTATCAAGTTCTCATTATTCATCAAGGACTATTGGAGTATAATCATGTGGTTGTAAGGTGATATTACATGAAAAAGGTAATTCAAGTGTTAAGGGTATTATTGGAATCCAAAGTCATGATCACAAGGGTGACAAGGAAATTCAGTCCTAAGTAAACAGTAATTCAACGTTCACAGGGTATACAATTACAAAGCAAGTATAAAGGAAGAGTTTCACTTGCCTGGATAAAGCTTACTGCACTCTTGTATAGATGCTTCTAGGGGTTCCTTGCCTGGCCTCCTACTTGCACCTATAATTAATAGTATCCTCGTCACTAACTACCCTTTCGCGTATAAATGTATATACATATATATATAAATAAATATATATACATATATATTAAATATACACTTAAACTTAATTAAAACAAGTAGCATGATCATCAAGTAATACACATAGCAAGTAAGGCATGGCATTTTGTTACTTAACTTATATTACTTAATAATCTCTAATTATTCCTAAGTCAATTAAGCATTTAATCAAGTAGCACATAAGGTCTAAGACCAATACCTCCTAACCATATTCTACTGACCTCAAATAACAAATTAATAGTAAGGCACACTTGTGCCCCACTACCCAAGACTTACAAGTGAAGTGCAACCTAAGTGACTCACTAGTATGCTTACCTTGGCGACACTTGTGTGCCTTGGTAAAAGAATGCATCTACACTAAGTGAATTGACTTAAACTAACTTGCACTCTCTAATATGACTTAAAACTAACTCATGAACTCCATATGAGGTCAAGGCCTCACTGATGACACACTAAAATGCAATGCACCCTAAGTTGGTACTAGAATGTGACTCCCTGTGTGACACTTGTGTTCTTTAGTGGAAATGAGGCATCTCCACTTAAGGGTATTGACTCCAAACCAATTTATAAAGGTTGACACAACATTAAACTAATGTTATGAAGTGGTGTGACTCAAAGGCATTGCCTATATGGGTCCTTAAAAACTAGTGAACCAAAGTGACCATTCTGCCTTGGCAGTTTGGCACCTCTTGGGGGTTTTGGCAAAAACAAGTGTTTCCACTATGTGCCTTGGTGAAATTGTGACTCTACTGGATACTTAAGACTTAAATCTAAGTTGTGCACTTGGAATGACACTAAGGCCTTGCTCAGGCCTCCTTGGGCCTCTAAACAAAGTTGGCACAGAGCACCCTGCTCTGCTGTGGGGACTGCCATGAACTTACTCACTTGTCACTCACTAAACTCACTCAATACCCCAATCCAATGACTCAAATAGCTTCCTAATACTTCCCTAAGTTCATCTAAATCAAGGCCCCATGAGGGCCTCCTCATTGACAAGGTGTTTAACATACAAAAGTGCAATTGACCCAAATGTGCCCTGTTCTGGGGTGTACCCTGAAATGTGTGTGTGCATCTATGTAAATGATGGTTTTTATGACTCTTATGGCTACTGGAGACTTGTATACATCAAGTCCCAACTCCAGGAGACTTGGGCCTATGAGGGCCTAAGCATGACACCTCCATTTCACTAGTTTTCTAAGGTGTAAAAATCTGCCATGGTGTGTGTGTGACTCCTTCCACCTTAACACCCTCCAAAACTCCATATACCAACAAACCAAGCCACAAATACTACCCTACAATATACATATACCTACTGACTAGCTACTCCAAGCAAGATATCACAAAATCCAACCTCATATAAGCATAAAACCGAGGCATTTGTAGAGCAAAAACAGAGCAGAATTTCAGGAGCAGTTTTTAAGCACTTTCCAAGCCAATGCACATACATACAAGTTTATTAATCATCAAAACTAAACATAATACATCAAGACACCATCTACATTATCATTTTATGGCAAAAACCGAAACATGCATTGATCAAAAACCAAGTTAAAAGCTCCAAATCATCACATATAACACCCATTCGAATATCATGGCCTAAGATCACTAGTTTCACATGGTTCTTGTATAAATCATAACATGCAAGGTCTAAAACTTTTTTAAAACACATTGTAAAGGATCAAAACTTCTTGAAACCATAACAAAACATCACACAATTTCGAATTTAAGGTCATGAAAAGAACCCATTTCCTTCGGCTCCCTTGAGGGTCATTGCCGAAGGTGATGAAGCAAGTGTATTTCGGCTAAATGGAGGTATAACCTCCACCAAAATCACATCAAGCTCATCATCTAGGAACCCCTGAAATGGTGACTCTAAGTCCATAAGAACTAAAGCCCCATTCCGGTTCCAAATGACACATGCAAGCTAAGTCTAACCTTGAGAGAGAAGATACAAGTGTGGGTGATGAAGATCTTGGCAAGACAAGCTTGATTCTTGAAGAAGATGAAGAAATCGGCAATGGAGGAGGGTTTAGAGAGAGAGAGCCGAGAGGAGAGGTGAGGGAGAGAGAAGAGAGAGATGAGAGAAGTGGGTTTGATTTTAGTTGGTGTGTATGAATGAGTGAAGTGTGGAAGTATGTAATATTTTGTTCTCTTGTGTTTTGACTTGACCAACTAGTGGTAGTGGAATGTAGAAATGACTAGCTTGTCCTCTCTTCAAGTGTTGGTGGAAAATGCATGCAAGGGTAATGTAGACATTTGATAATTAATAAAAGTGTGATTAAAAAGATATTAAAAGAATGAGTTTTAGTAAATAAAGTACAAATCGATAAATCATGAAATTAATATCACAAATAATATGAGATTTTAGAAGTTTAATAAAATAGTTTTCTCAAATTTTGGACAAGAAATGAATTTTAAAAGAAATATTACAAGTAGAGCTCTAATAGTCACATTTCACATAAATATAAAACACGAATATAATACACGTAAAACCTCGAGAAGAATATATACAATGAAACGCTATTTTACAAGTTAAAGTTTATCGGCTACTCGCAATTTATCAAATATCACTAAATCGCATATATCTCAACTATTATTTAATCGGGTAACGGCAACGAACACATTTATTAATGTAAAGTCAAAACCGTCGCAACTAGTAATATTATTTAATCGCGTAGCGAGAATTATTCGCCAAAAGTCATATAAGTACATTATAACGACATACGAAAGTCATGTAACGATAAACGAGTCAAATTCACATAGTTTGGCAATTAAAACACGAAATTTAATATATCACCAAAATGAAATACTGTAATGTATATAAGTCAAATATTACAGGCGTTACATTAAGAACAGGTGATAAGTTACTGTTGCTCATTGTGTTCCAAAAGTGGATTCTGCTGACGATAAGTTATCCTTTTTTAGAAACATATGTTTTATTTTTTTTGGACCTTTTTTGGCTTGTCAGAGGAAGGTTTGTTATGCCTCGGCTGAACTAACAATTATGTCAGGGTTGTATTAAAATTGTTGATATACGGCTTGCGTCCGCATCAATGTAAAGACATGAGGCTTTTCATATATATAGCATATATTCATGGCAGGTTCTCGAAGACCTCATGGTACACCACATTTTTTGTTAAACCTGTTTGGTCCTTAACACTGTCAACCACAACTATTCTAAGTCCAGTTGGCGATGTGACTCTGGAAACCGCGACATAGAACTGCCCATGGCCGAAAACCGGGCTTGGTAGATATAACCCGACATTCTGGACCGTTTGTCCCTGGCTTTTATTGACGGTCATCGCATAACAAACGGCTATCGGAAACTGCTTTCGTTTCAGATTAAAGGGCAATGTGTTATCAGCCGGGCACATATTTATCCTTGGGATGTATGTTGTATCACCAATTCTATTACCTGTCAATATCAGGGCCTCTATTAGAAACGGGTAACATCGTGTGATTATCAGCCTGGTACCATTGCACAATCCCTTCTTGGCATTTAGGTTACGCAGAAGCATTATCGGCGCTCCAATTTTAACTCTGATTTCATGATTTGGCATACCACTAAATTTGAGTGAGTTAAGGAATTCAGGAGGGTATAAGACATCGTCTGCCTCAGAGAATGTAGAACCCTTACAGATACTGTCACAGCTGTTGTAGACTTTGAACTCCCCTGGTAGCCTCTGCAAAACATTGATATTGACGTTTTCAACATGCTCATTGAGTGGTGTTAATATAGCTCGATTGCGTAGATACTCTACGTCACCATGTTTTTGATCCATTTCCGCATAGATTTCATTAACCATTGCCTGTACTGGATCACCAGAGTAGTTAACAAAGACCTGCAGCACATGTATTTGGATGAGAGTACGCTATAATTTAATAAGCATTCCTCGTGTAGAAATGGAAAACATGTTTTGAGTGAAAATTTATTGCCTGTATCCCAAAGTAGATAACTCCTTGTACCAAATTCTGTACTTCAGATTTCTATACGCAAGTGTAGCACTAATATGACTGTAAATGGCATGGCCATTTTCTTCATTAAGGACAAGTGGTGATCTTGAAGATGTGGTTTTTTTATGAAAAAAATCATTACACCGAATGGTACTCTTGAATAAATGATTCCCTGATTAGACAGAAAATTATCGTAGTATTCTTTGAGATAATAATTTATATACTGTAGCAAGGCAATCTAATGTGAGGGCCATGTTCAGAAGATGCAAAGGCCCCTCAAAAACTAATCTTGAGTATTTTTTTTAAGAAGTGTGTTTACCTGGTTCTATGGGTCAAGTGCAAAGAAAGTACATGATGGTGTAATACCAACATGCTAATGTTGGAACAGAACATAGACTGAAATGAGGTGTAGGAGGCATACCTCCTCTGGTAAGTTTATCCACGAGGGTTCCAGGTCGTCGCCAAGTGCAATACCTTGTTCAGATCCATCACCCAAAGCCAGCACCCAATCTCTAAATTGTACTTTGGCTCCTCGAACTGTAACTGTTGGTACATTTGTCTCAATACGCATGTTCTCGTCTAGTGTAAACACCTCACAACTTTCCCAAAGCTTTGACTTGTTAATACTGGCCGCAACAACTTCTTGACGTCCTTTCCTAGGAATGACCGGCAAAATTTGTCGGAAATCGCCTCCTAGAACCATGGTCAGGCCTCCAAATGGTAATAATCGTGACTCCTCATTAATCTTGGAGCGTATATCACGGAATGTGCGATCAACGGCCTCAAATACAAAACGGTTAGTCATTGGAGCCTCATCCCAAATGACCAAGGCCGTGTTACATATCAGCTCAGCGAGGTGTGTGTTTTGTTTAATGTCACAACAGCTAAATTCATTGACATCAATTGGTATTTTAAATCGTGAGTGAGCTGTCCGACCACCTTCCATTAGTAGCGAAGCAATACCGGAGGAGGCAACAGGTAGGACAATCTTCCCTTCGCTCCTAAGGCTCGCTATAATAGTCGACCACAAGAATGTTTTGCCCGTCCCACCAGGGCCATATATAAAGTAGAAGCCACCATTATTTGTATGCACTGATTCCAGTATTCGATCAAAGATGATTCGCTGCATATAATTCAAGCATTGTATACCCTCACCTGACTTTAATTTAAGCTGTTCCCGATCATACATCATCTCTTCTAGCAATAACTCGTTCATGTACTTAGTACCTGAGGAGATATTAAGGTCAGGCAAACCTGGGTAATCTGCAACCTTTTTCCCATATTGCTTTAACAGCCCATTAATCGCCTCCAGGGCCAACATTTGCTTGTCATCATCAGTGAGTTTTAAGTTTGGCAATTTTGTAATTTTCCGTCTAGTATACTCTATGTCATCAGTGAGTGCTACCCAATGCTTCTCCCAAAGCTCGGACGGGTTGCTAATTTCACAGAAAACTAATAAAGTGACGAATAAGTCCCGGATTTGCGATGCAGTTGCATAGAGCGAGGCATCGGAAAGAGCAATATGCCATTCTTTATCTGATTCAAGCAATCCTCTATGAAAACATGCTTCCTTATACGTAGGGTATATAATGTTGTCGACCGTTCTGATGTCCTCAAAACTCTGTGGCCCGACCACAAGGTTCAATAGTAAGCGCATGTAAAAACGTTCCCCCGAAGCCGGATGTGCATAGACCATGCGTCCAACCACCTCAATATTTTGTTTGCGGCGAAACCAACGTTTAGCTGATGCATCCCATCTGAATTTTGTTGGGTACTTAATAAATGTCAAGTCCCGCCCAAGCTCATCATTACGATTATTCAACATCCACTGAATAAACATGGTGCCGTCAGGATCGACCCGCCGAACAACCTCTGGCAAAGTCTCATTGTCACGAAACCTTACTTCCTGCTCATTCTCCAAGTGAAAATATAATCGCTGAACAAAAGGCTCCCTGTGATGTATTGGAAACTCAAATAGGCGCCAACATGACTCGGCTGCTGATACATATCGACATGACAAATAGTTCTTTACCTCATCTACACACAGTTTCTTGACGGAGCTCGAGGGTATGTCTGTAGTTGGTGCTTGTGTTCCATGACTCTCTAACAGAATTGTCACTGTATCTGGACCCTTGCCAATATATTTGAACAGATATTTTATAGAGAGGGTACGATTGCACCATTCAACATTTATGTGTGCTTGGTATTTCACGAGAAGGCCACGATGATAAGGGACCACATGCCTAATTAATAAAGCAGTGAGCATAAATAAGTGAATGTATGTGTAGTGCCGTGCAATTTACTTTGAAATGTGATCTGGCCTTCTATTTGAATTGTTCATAAATTTTATATCAGGCTACCTAACATTTGATGGGCATATTTTTGGTCTTACATAATAATTGTAACATAGGTACATTACCAAAGCAATGCAGAATTGGTAAACAATTTATACTTTGAATTTGTGTGATACCTGTTATCCAAGTGTATATTATTGCACTCCACGGTATGTTTTGTATCCCGCCTCCTATACCTGGCATAGCCGTCTGCATCCATAACCGTTACGTCACTAAAATTTTTTGGATAATGTTTTGTGCATTGGCCATTGGACATGCAGGGGCATTTAGGATTTGCTGCTCCACATGGGCCATGCATCATGAACTGGGAGACAGCTTTGTAACCCACCTGATCGGTAAGCTTATCTGGAATCTCGGCACATATAACATCATCAATTTCATCGACAGTCAGTAGTTTGTCAGCAGGGGCTAGCCATAGCACAATATGAGCATGTGGAAGGCCGCGCTTCTGAAACTCTATCGTGTAGACAACTACAATTCGATCCAGAAGAAATAAAGAGATGTAAGAGTCCAGTTGAACCAAATATCTTGAAAGCATTCAGTTTTGTTTCATAACAAGGGTGAAATTATCGCAACGGTTATACATGAGGATTGGTAATTAGCACCCTGCTGTTTTTATAATTTAAATTAGAAAATTCTAAAGTTGAAATACAGAATTTGAATATTGCAGACTATTAAAGCAGTAAGCATAATGTATTTGGTTTAAAAATTAATCAACTATAACGAGCTGTACGAGATGTAAGAATGATAAAAATTTACTGGAAACATCTTAATGTTGGTGTACACTATCATTACAACACAGAATACTTATTACCATATACTTGCCAAAAGAATGAAACATCTCTTGAAGCCTAACATTACAGTTATGATCACCATACATCAAAAGCAAAACAGGATGTGTTTATAAACAACCATACATCAACAGCAAAAGGGGATGTATTTATAAAGCTCACAAATCTATCTGGTAGTTAAAGACCAGTGTGAAGTTGCGAGTGTTTGTGTGTCAAATCTGAAATTTAAAGGGATTAAGGAAGAGATGTTTTATTAGCTAGCCAGATGATTAGTTTGAATTTCAATCTTATTCCCGTCCAGAACCCAGAGTGTTAGTATTAATAGTCTATTGGGATGTTGTAATTAATTAGTAAAAGTGCTAGGCCTTTAGCTATCAATAATGGGAATAGCACAGTGGACATGTGATATATGCAGATACAATATCTATCAGGCTCTTGTGTTACGCGCGTTGTTGCGCAATACCTAAGCTCTGAACAGATGTTCTGTAAGTTGTTTACATAGCAGTATAAGCTCCGTGTAACCTTCTGGTCTGAGAGATTGAAAATTAATGTGGGAGACGGTCAGAACCACAAATTTTATTATTCAATAACGGGGCTGATATATGGGGACATGGGGTAATATATAGAATAGAAACAGATGTATCTGTTTGTTTTGCCTATAATCATAACACATTTCTGGTGTGGTGTATATCACTCAGAGAAAAGGATGAATGAAAAGACATTTTTGTTACAAGCCTATCTATGGGTGGGGAGACAAATACCTGCAAGGACACGGCCTAAGACATGTTTTTTGGTGAAGTCATTGATCATAGCGTCAAGCTTCATTTTGAATACGCGTGCAACAATATCGGGACGCACGGAGGCATCATGGGAGCCTGAAGACCGAACAGCTTCCTGAACCTCATCCCATTTCGGATTACTGGTAAAAGTGATGAATAGGTCTGGATGTCCATATTCCTTGCACACAGCCAAAGAATCCTGATAATTTTGTTGCATGTATCTAAAGCCACCAGTGAAGCTTGATGGTAATATAATTCGTTTTCCCACATCTGTCGCATCCACATCTCCACGCCTAAAGCCATCAACAATATTATTGTAAAGATCAGATCTGATTATAGATTGATTTCTCTGTACCCACAGCAGCCTGCCACGTTCCACAGAGCACCATGCATCAACCAGAAATTGCAGCAGAAGTCTTCCCCCAAGTAATAATGTACGACCTTCAGCAGTGCGGTATTGGGCCCTGAATGCATAATATTCACGCATACTGACCGTATCATTCCTTTGAGTTTCACTATTGTTTGCACCACGGTGTTTTATGTTGTTTCTATATCCATCCTCACCGAATGGGAATAGTAGAGGGTACTGCAATGACATAAATGAAGGGTGCAATTCACTGATGTGCTCGAGCCCCTTCTTCTTGTTATCGACAACGATATCTCTGTGACTTGAGAAGTCATTATCCACTACCAGGCCAGCAAATTCATAGTCATTTTTAGTTGGAAGGTTCTCGAAACGGCCATCTGTCTTACGTCTTTCCAACAATCTCACAGAAATAGGTTCCGGTTGCCCCCATGTATATCGCTCTCGCAGCTGTCTAAATATATTGACCAGAACATTGTCGCGCTCGAGCATTTCTTGCAAGACGGATACAACACCTGCATCCACCTCCCCATCCGATCCTGGGAAGTTAATCCTATGCGCTAGAGCCTCTTGGCCGTCATACATGTACAATTGAGCAAACTTGGGAGTCTTTCCTTCTGGCGGTATCAAAGATCCAAAGCTATGATATGTTCTTCCACAGACACGGAAAACAAATGGTCCCTTTCCAGTATTCACCGAATGATCAATATTACCACCAAATGAACAAAATGCAAATATGTTGTTATAAACACGACTTTTGTTGAAATACTCCTTTGACCTTGCACTGCCCGTAGTTAAGAATTGGCTCAACTCTGGGGGTGTAGTTCGCAATAAAGGTAGTTGGACTTTCCCCTTGCCACAACAAATAGAATATCCCTTTGGGCCAGTCCCTACATGCCTACCCGTGAATTCGGCAGCCCATACCTGCGCCTTACAGAAGGCGCATGTTTCGTCCTGGGTACCAAGGCTGAGGATTGCATTGCTTTGCACTGTGGGCGAAAGTGATAAACAGAATTGGAAGCATCAATTATAAATCTTAGGCATTAAGATGAAATGGATCCAATTCAAGTAAGAGATACCAAAGGCAAAGAGGGCTAAATGCTTACAAAATTCCTGCTTTTTACGATCTATGGATGTGCGCATCCTCTTTGTTTCTAAAAGGCATCAAAGTCAAAGACATTAATGAATTTTCATAAAGGTATGCTGTGTTAAATGTTTACCTGCCCCCTATATGTTTCAGAGAAGGAAGACATACAAATGCTGAGATAGTGACCTAAGTGAAACACTTTAACGAAGTAACATTAAAGGATGCTCGGTTAAATGTTTGTCTACCACCTACATGTTTCTGAGAAGGACGACGCGGAAATGCAGAGAAAGTGACCTAATGTAATATATGATACGACCCATACCGCTATTCGTGTATTGTGGATGGTCGTGGATGCTGCAAGGCACAAATTCATTTGCCATTGCGGAGAACCTTTGTAGGTATATTTTAATCTGGTGTTATGGTGAATGTATGTAATATTTTTTTGGATTTTGGCACTTCCAACCTGCTCTAAAACTCTACATATGTTTTGAGTAGATGAGTAAGTACATAAGCACATTAAGATATACACGAAAGATGTATACCTTGTGTTGATCTTGTTGATGGACTGCTTCCACTTCCAGGGTTTGCATTTGCATTTGCATCAGAGGCTTGACTTTCAGGGGGGACTATACGAAATAAATTGTGAGAAGAGGGCATTAGGAGAACAACATCGAATGACATGATGAATGTACCCAACATGTTTGTTTAATGGGCTCACCACTGTCTGGGGATGAGCCAACTGTCATGTGTGATTGTCTGTCCTGTACAATGGACTTTGGTCTACCCCTTTTCCTTGAAGGGCCTTCCCCTGGTTTCAGGCAGCAATTCATGAGAGTGGCACGCACAACCCACATCAAATACATGATACAATACTGAATCTGAAAGCTGAGGCATAAGTTATACTCACTTTTAGATCTGGATGCATTAATCCTCTTTCTTGATAATCTTCTTTGTTCAATGACTTCTGGTGTGAGAACAATTGGAGGGCGACCCCGCTTTCTTGTTGAACTTTCCCCACCTACAAGAAACATTTGCAAGGTCGAAATTAAGCAACTTTCAAACACCCGAGACTGGCTTGGAATTATGGTATAGGGAAAAAGAGAGGTATATGGATGACTGATATTAAAGGGATGACATTTAGTATCCAGAGAAATATACAATTAATACGAGGGATCAAAGCATGGACGATTAGACAACATATGTGTGTGTGTGTGTGTGGGTGGGTGGGTGGGTGGGGGGGAGTGTGTAACCTTTTTCTTGCGTGCTCTGACCATTTCCTTGACATGGGTCGACCCTTGTGTTTGACGATCCACAGTTTACGGCACCCTTAGGCCTACCTCTCTTCTTTGACGGGCCTTCCCCTGAGTCGAGATACCAATGAAGACACGAAAGCATCCAAAAATCGCAGCCACCACACAGTGAACACTTTATATTAATAAGGCTGTGCTAAATATGCCAACTTTGTCAAGTAATCCTAGATTTGGTTCGTGGCGTCCATATAATTGCGGTTGTTGACAGGCATATATATCCAGCAAAGCAGGAGGTTATGTGTATAGTCGAACTTCAAAACTTAGGAAGGAATTGGAAAGTCTTTACATTATGTGTACTGATACATATATACTGATTTGCCACCTCAGTGAAGTGTTTGTTGGTAGGTTTAGTGTCAAGTTGGGTGTTAGTTCAAGATTATCTTTGACATCTTCTAATCGTGTCAACCACGCCGGTTTTGAAAGCAACTATTCCATCAAGATTACTTAAAAAGTATGCTCTTAGCTTATACAAACAATTGAAGAAGCAACCTTATTTAATATAACAAATTAACAGTACATGCAATCTAGTTTTTAAAGAAGACAAAATTAATGGAACAATGTACATATATATTTGTTTTAAAATAGATAATTTGTCAAACAATATATGGATTAGACAATATATGTATGTCTATGCGTAACCTGTTTCTTGCGTGGTCTGACCATTTCCCTGACATGGGTTGACCCTTGTGTTTGATAAACCACGGTTTACGGCGCCTTTGGGCCTACCTCTCCTCTTTGACGGGCCTTCTCCTGATTTGAGACACCGATAGAAGAAACGAAAACACCAGAATGTCACAGCCACCACAAAATGAAGAGGAGAGATGGTTAATGTTGTGTTAAATAAGGCAACCTTGCCAAGTAGTCCTATAAACTTCTTACCAGGACAACTAAAATCATATAAATAACTTGAGGAACGTCCTTTGATTGTTTGGAGGCCTTATAAAATACTCTCTCTGTCCCTCTCACTTCTTTACAGTATTTATATAATGATGGATGTTGTTTGTCACTATGGAGCTTTTTCAAGTAGGCAGGGTGTAAAGGGATAGCACCCAGTGTAATAAAAGTGACTGTAAATAATGTTAAGTTGTGGCTTATTATCTAAACGGATAATATGATACATTGCAGGTTTGGTGAGAAATGGCCATGAACACAGTTTAAGTGCAGAACAAAACAATATTACTCACTCTTAGGGCGGGCTGCATTAACCCTTTGTCTTGATAATCTTCTTCGTTGAATAACTTCTTCTGTCACAACAACTGCAGGGCGACCCCTCTTCCTTGTAGAACAGTTCTCACCTGCAAGCACCACAAACATTATACGTAAAGATATTTCCAAATTTTCCATCCGTATAGCCCTAACAAAAGCTACCATCTGAATTTATATGAACACCTAGATGCTTTTATATCCACAAAGATCAATTTTGCAGGACAAATTTTCAACAGCATTTATTAAAAAAACATAACACAATGAATGCATCCATCGAATACTGAGCGAAAGATGATAAGTCATGCAATTACCTGGGACAGATGCATTGTCCAGCTGGTCGTCCATAACAACACCAGTTTTAAAGACCTGCTCAAGCAGGGGGGAATTCGTATGATGCAGGGGAAAACTAAAGCAATAATACATGGAAGCAAAGACCAGATGCATATACTTTTCTAGCTTTTGTAAAATATAGTATAACCTGTAAAAATTGTTTACTTAATCTACTATAAGACATGTGACTCTCTATCATGAATCTGAACATTAAAATTAACTATATAATGAGCGCAAAATTATATAGCCAAGGTAGTGCATTATATATTTGGGCAGTGCGAGTAAGTGCCTATCTCATTGATTATTTGTGCCAACATGAACTACTTGAGCCATATAAAAAAGCAATAGGATCCTCATTTATTTTTCCCTCAAAAGAAAGCCTATAACATCAACACAAACCTGGTGAGGCAAGGCAAAAGTACAGTAGAAACTCTTTAAATTAATACTCGTTTAATTAATAAACTCTCTAAAAAAAATATATATTCCCGACTTGGGCCAGTGTAAAAAATTGAAAAAGTAGATAAAATAATAAGATCATAATTTTTCGGGAGATCCCTTTATTTTTTTTCGGTCCCAAGAGAATCATAAATTAATAATTCATAAAAGCTGAAGAAAAATATATTACACTCTATTGAAATATGATTCAATAGTTGGCTATTTTTCTTTGAAGTTCAAATCTATTTGGAGCTCATCTATAAGTTTTCTTATTGCATCCAATACCTCAGGTGAACTTACTTAGGAATACTGTACACCGAACACATTTATTCCTCTTATTTATTCCTCTTATCTACAGTCACTGCACAGTACTTCAAAAGTCATTATTCATTTCCAAAACATATGAACACAGTAGTTACTAATTTACTTTGATTCCCAAGGTTCGCTCCAATGTAAATCTAAGAGGTATAGATTAATTTGCCTTTTGTTTGCCCTGTACAGTTTAATCTGTTAAAAACTCTTTAAATTAATAATTATTGATTTATCGATAAATTAATAACTCTCTAAATTAATAAATTTCCCCGGTCCCGACATTATTAATTTCTAGATTTTTTACTGTATTTTGCCTTATATATGTATATCTAGAACTTTATATCACACTATGACAAAAAAAATAAAATTATATCACACATATTCTCATAAATGTTGTAATAAATTTTGATGGCAATATTTAGCCCCTTTTTTTTGTTATTTTAATGTTTTGAAAATAAATATATATTTTAAATTCGTCAGCAAGTTCAGAAATTTTGTTCAACCACTCTTATCTAAAACTAATTATACAATGATTAGTGTTTGTGTTTCTTCATGGATAGCAACCTGAAGGTTCGATTAATTCTAAAACTAATTATATATTATGCTACATGAAATCAAATTATACACTCTGATCGAGTGATAAACTTTAGGTGTTAAAGTTTGTCAGCAATTGCATCAAGCTCTAATTTATGCCAGTTCTGCATCATCTGGAAAGTAACAAAAATTATGCACCATCCATTCAGAGGAGGTCATCAACACCAACCACATCATCCCTAGTTTTACTTCAATCAAATTTCAAACTACTAATTGCACTAAATGTATTAAGTGTCTAGCAATATGTGATATCTAATAAGAATTACACAAATCCTGTCACATGCGTACTTTGGATAAATTCCATCAGCTAGTAATTTATACAATTCCTTGTTTATGGCCCTTAAACCTGCACAGACCACGCCAAAAGCTAATACATTCCCAAGATTCTGGCGGCGTTAGTTCGGTGGCAATGAAGCTTAGTGTATGTTTTGACCTTTGGAACAGGCGAAGCTGTGAAGTGGGAATATCTAATCTCCCTGCTTTTCTACGTATTAGTTGCATTTAATTAATAAATTTCTAAGTTGAATGGAATATGAAGTGACAAAGTTTGAGCAGCAGTATAACAGGCATGGTGCAAACTGCCCATATCAGGTAAAATGACCTCTATTTTCTTCCTTTCTCATAGGAACTCCGGGAAGGGGATTAATGAATACTCACAATAAAACAACTGCCTGGCAGAGTGCTTTAGCAGCGTCTTTAGCACTGACATGTCACGGAACAAAGCTGCTGCGGAACTTTTATTATAGCAGCAGTTCTAACTTGATTAATTTTGTGCTTAAAATTTTTATATAATAGGAACTGACACCACCCTAATCCTATGGCAGCAGGACCAACCTGATAAATTCTTTGTAAAGTCTTGTGAAGGTCTGTTCGAGGAAAAGGCCCAGGGATGACCCCAACAACAGCACCTATGATCCATACATAAGCATTCATCTACTTCTTTATATTAGGTCTCATATTATTTTATATAAAATGATTCTATCGAAAACCCGAAATATGATTTATGATTTGTGTTTGATCCGAACTCGTATATAAATTATATTTTTAACTTACTATATTTACAATTAAATAGTCATCATTTAATGAATTTTTAATATATTATTTTAGTTTAAATTTTCGAATAATATAATTTTTACCATTATCATGCATCAATTATCATCACATATACTTAGATAAATTATATATATAAGTCTAAATTTGTAATTATATATTTTTATAGTATTATGTTTACTTTAGACTTAATAATAATTACCTACTCTTTTTGGAAGGAGTTGATGATTCAAATCTCGTCCAAGACTCGAAGACAGATGAGCAGGCCTCGAACTTGAGCTGGGCTGCTCGCGACTGGCTTGAACTGAAATTTGTTCAATAAAACTCGACCTGGCTTGAGTTTATATACAAGGCTGACTTTAATGAGATTTCATAGCCGTTTAATTAAAGGAGTCGAACTCCGCAGAGGTTTCGTCTCACTTAAACTAAAATGAGCCGGCTCGCCCTATTCAATTAACCTCAACTCTGACATTTTTCTTCCACTCATATATAGGTAAAAACATAAGAATCTCAGATGACATTTTTGGTCTAGACAGGTGAACCAAGTATGACTCATATTCTCGGATCCTAAGAAAGACATCATCTGCAGGCCATTACTGTACACATAATGAAAAGCCAAAAGCATCATTTACCAAGTCTTGTTCTGATTTTCTAAAAATGAAGAGCGCACTGACATGTCACGGAACAAAGCTGCTGCGGAACTTTTATTATAGGAGCAGTTCTAACTTGATTAATTTTGCGCTTAAAATTTTTATATAATAGGAACTGACACCACCCTAATCCTATGGCAGCAGGACCAACCTGATAAATTCTTTGTAAAGTCTTGTGAAGGTCTGTTCGAGGAAAAGGCCCAGGTATGACCCCAACAACAGCACCAGCTGAAACACAAACACATTGCTCTCTCTAGAAAACTCACCTAATCCTTATATGCACACCACTATCCTCGATATTACATTAGGTTTGCTTGGCAAACAGAGGGCAAGTATACATTGAGGATTTTGTTTACCATAGCACAGACAACAGATAAGACACACCAAATTGACCAAGCACAAATATAGTTTGAAACAGTAATGCTCATTCGTAACTGATACGTTGAGGATTGTATCAAAATGGAAAAATCAGAACAAAATTTATTTAATTCTGAGAAAGACATCATCTGCAGGTCATTACTATACACATAATGAAAAGCCAAAAGCATCATTTACTAAGTCTTTTCCTGATTTTCTAAAAATGAAGAGCCAAAGACAATCACAAAAACTTTTGGTTGAGCTATGGTCCTATGTGTCTTCTGAGTCTACCCTGATAGAGCAGCTAATTCAACTATCCTTTTTATCTTTTATGGGAAACATTCTTACCATCCTTAACCTTAAGGTCTGTGTCTAATTGCGTTTATGTTTCCGAGTTTCTGTCTTGAAGCCTGACATACTTATGTGTGGTAACTATTGTTCAGAGCATATGCTAGTAGACTATTTATTTTCCTCATTCTATTCCACTAAACTGGAGTAACCACATCGGCCACCTCATCACAGGTATGGGTCCTCTGGGACATACTTGCAGTTATTTACTCTAGCAGGCATCATATTAAACCAGACTATTTAGTTGACGGGCAATCCTGTTGTATTGTATCGCCAGCACTCATAAGATGATGAATTATAGGTGGTTTTATTTTTTAATATAAAACCCCATCACCTATATGGAATCTATGGATTAAGGTTATATTGCTGCTTGCATCTTGGAACCGATTAAAATGTAAACAAAATTGAATCCGATGAAGCAAAAACATGATGGCATGATCAAATGATGTACCTGGTTTCTTAGCAAATCCCGAAAGTATAGGCTCGACGAATCAAGTGTTGTGCAGTATCTTGTTTCTTTGAAACCTCTGAAATGACCAACAAACTCCTGAAAACCAGTTGCGATACCCAAATTCCACAGCTTCCCAGAAAGAAAGACAAACAGGCCAGAACCAATTCACCAATTAAAAAACGATTTTTATCACTATAGCTCAAGCACTTTGCAGGAGCTATAGTTCACACCGGCTATATTATTGGAGGGGACAAAACTGTCTTTTAACACTGATTAAAATGTCTCAGCAAATACTTGTCCTAAGGATTTAAAAGTATCACCAATTTTATCCCCCTGTTCTGCTATTATATATAGAAGAGATTGACTACAATAATTATTGTTTTCTAACACCATACATCTGTTTTTAGGTTGCAGTTAACATGGATACACATAATATTGAATGTTCGTGGAAACTTTTCACCAGAGTTGGCTATCTATGTTCTCATGCCTTTTTCTGCCTTGTTATTTGTGGAATTAGAATCATACCAAGATAGTATGTCTCAAACAGATGGTTGAAGAACAAAGTTGAGCATTTCAGCACACTTGAACTTGGAGAAATATCTGATAGAGGTACAACAAATTTATCGAGCCGTGTGCAGACACAAGATTGTTGGTTTGAGTTCCAAGAGTGCCTGAGCGACGCATCTGGTAATGCTGATATTTTAGAGTATATTAAAAACGGACTTTGCAGCATGATGAAGCACATAACAATAACAATGAAGAAACCAAGAACTCGATTAAACTCAGAGCAGATCGAAGAATTAATAGATTCTCGTGTTGTCAATGAGATCACAATACAGAATCCTAACAAAAGCAACAACAAGGGCAGCATGAAAAGAATCATATCAGGAGCAGAGAAATCAACTGGGTGAAACAAGAGGAAAATGAGAAATGTGCAACTTGCCAAGAGTATGCTTGTCATGATTCAAGGACTTGTCCTGAGAAGAATTAACATTAATCTTTTGAAATAAGAACATAGTTCTGTATTGTTAAAGTTCTGAATCAGTAAAACTAGTTCAGACCAATTGATTTTGTTCTTTGTTATCTATTGTGTGCTCACATGTTCTTACAGTTGTATGCTTATATACAACAAGAACTAATTCAGGAACAGTATTCTAATCACAAGTAAATATATTTTTCTAGATTTTAGTGACTTATCTTCCTCCTGAGTCTGAATTATATTGTTGTGTTTGCTACGAAAAATAAAATAAAGATACATTTTTTAAACCTGTTTAATGTAGATACAATAACTTAATAATATACATTGCAGAAACATTTTGAATGCAGCATCATTAGCTAATAAGATACTGACTATAGTCATTAGATAATGTTCTCCTCAAAGGAATCAAAACAGTTATACCGCTGTTCAGAAGTTATGCTATTTGCATCAATTTAATATCCACTACATTAGTAGAATTACATAAAAGCGGCAAATTCAATCATTTCAAAATGAAGTGATTAGCCTCATCATTCAGTTCGACGAAAGCGAATTTTATATCTTCAATGTTTTCATCTTTATTGCTTTCTTTCTCTGCAGATATGATATGGGACATTAAAATACTCTAGATCGAATGATACGAATCCAAAAGAGATTCAAGTAGTGAATACTTATCCTGCAAAAGTTTTTAAAAAAAATTAAGTATCTGAACAATATAGATAACATTGATATCTGGTTGAACTAACCTCACTATATGGTATAAATTAAGAAAGTTGACATCTGCTCATCAGGACTTACCTTAATCATATCATTCTTTGTAATAATCTCTTCACCACTCAAAACATGTTGATCTTGTTGGAACAATCGGACCTTGGCTATAACGATCTGTAAATTTGTAAATATTTAATTAATAAATTTATTATCTGTTTATTATGTGCTCAGTATTATCTGGTTGTGGTCTGATTATATTCTCGAGAGTCGGTGTATTTCATTTCTATTTGATTGTCGAGCCGTGTTATTAATTTCTATTTGTTATGGATTTTATAGAGATTGGATTTTATAAAATTGTGTATTGCTTATAAAATCATTTTTATCATTTTATAATTTCATTAAATATTTTTAGAGATTTATAAAATTCCTAAATTGATGTTTCGTTAATTATTCAGCCCTAAATGATTTTCTGTGTAGATTCAAGTGGGGTGTTTCTATTAATTTCAAAAATGATCCAGAAATCATGAAAATCATATTTTATTAGTTTTTAATTATCTTGAGATTTTTAAAATTATTTTGGTATTTATCTGGATCATTTTATCCGTAAGTTTGTTCGTTAATTTGTCAAAACAGTCCGAGACCGAGCTGGCAGGGACGCGTGTCATTTGTTTTAGATACGTGGCAGGCTTCCATTTTAATCAGTTGTGTTTACTGTTAATTATCTAAAAACATCAATCTCTCACCTGTATCTCTCTCACCGCCTCTCTCTCTCAGTCACTCTCTCTCTCTCAAATCTCTCTCAAATCTCTCTCTGACTTAATCTCTCTGCACCCTCTCTCTCTCTCTCACAACCAATCTCTCTTCCCCGGTTTTTCTCTCCCTCGCGTCGCTGCTCTCCCCGCGTCTCCACCTCTCGTTTTCGCCGCCGCCCTGCTGTGTATTTCCGGCCGTCGCACCACCTTCGCCCAGCCGCCATCACCGCCTTTTTTCTCCAGTCTCTCTCTCTCTCTCTCTCTCTCCTGTTGGTTTCTCTCCCTTTTCTCTCTGGTTTCTTCCTCGACTTCCCCTGTTTCTTGGCTGCGATTTATGGCTGGATTGTGTGCGTTTGTGTGTGTTTTCGAGGTGTAAAAGTGAGTGGTGTGAGTGAAGGTGTGTGTGTATACTGTGTGTGCGTGTGTTGGTGGTGTGCGTGAGTTTTCGTGTGTGCTCAGCCAAGTGTGTTGGCCATGTGGGTTATGTGAATTAAAATGTTTAACTTCCGTAATTGGTTCCTGTGGTTTCATTAGCTACCAATTCTTTTCTTTATCAAAAGTTCTATTATTTAGTTAATTATTTTACTTAATTTGGTTGGTAGTCGTAAGGTGAATTGATTCGTAGTTATTTGCGGATTTGGTTGATATTTGAAATTTGAGTTAGTTGTTTGGATTAATTACAGGTTTTTGGGATTGTTGTGTCGATATGATATCGACTGGTAGTCCGATAAATAGAGGAGGTGCTGCCCGATTTTCAAATAAAATTAGATTTTAAATTATACGGGAACGTCTCCTGTAATTATCGAACTATCAACCGAGTCTATAAATAATATATATATGTATATATATGTGACTTGGTGTAATATTTTACTAAAAGTATTATAACCCTACTTTCCCGTACTATCAGTGGATTGTACATTTGGAATTCAACCCGAACCTTATTTGAATTATGTGAGCATATATCTGCTTATCTGTACTACTTTATATATTTGAGTCGGGTTGTATTATCGAAAGGGTTAGAGTCTAGTGAGGATGTCTGACATAGAGACTGTCTAACTTAGGATTGTTCGATCCTGTAGGTTCTGTTTCGGGACACCAGTTTTCGAAAGGCTAGTCGACTCCCTTCATAGCATCTGATTCCTATACCTCAGCAAGGCAAGTACCACTGACCATACTCTCGATGGTTCAGATTATATATGAATAAAGTAGAGCAAGAATGCATCTCAAATGTCAAATGTTTTAAGTACATATTCCCCGGTTACTATGGAATTCAAATATCTTTTTAAATTGTTTTAGGGGAATAGTAACTTGTGAATATCTATCCCGGTTGAGATTTAAATTCTGAAAATGTTTAGTGATTATCATTGCTAAACCTGTGATATAATTTTTGAGACATGGTATTGATTCATGAATATCATGTAATGGTTTTGAAAATGGGATGGATACAAATCAAACTGAAACTGGAAATGGATCAGATATTTCTATTTGGAGCTGCGTAAGAGGTTCCGTTATTTGATAACGACCCAGCATGGTGGCGTAAGAGGCTTGCGTGGTTTACACACCCAAAACCACCTGGTCCAGCGTCTAAAGACCTAGCTAGTCTTTAGGTTCCGGAACATTATTTCGTGATGGCCGACTAGAGCCGTCCAGTGTTGATAGACTGATCAGCTGTCTTCACCTGTTAGCGTCCAATATATCTGATATTCGTTTTAGATAAAAACCTGTATAGCATGCTAGTGATAAAATTTTGAAACTAAAACTTATGATTATCACATTTTCCAGCATGCTAATAAATGTTGATTTCCAGTTTCATATCAAATGATGATTTACTGTGTTATGTTCGAAGCATGCATGTTTTCTATTCTCTTGCTCTTATAAACTGTTTTATGATTTTATCTTCTATTTATTCATATTGGTACTGCTGAGCGATTCATAGCTCACCCTTGCAAAATATTTACATAACTGTTTCAGATGCCTAGAACGAGACCGCCTAGACGACCATTGACCAGTAGTGGACGGGGTTCCATCCCTCCACCCATGTTGGGCATGTTTGAGGTAGTGGAGTCAGATATTATAAGTTATGGTATTGTAATAATTAGTGAGTTTATTCGGATTTAAGATTTATGGTATTGTAATATTCAGGTGACTTAAATCATACTTAAACCTGGCAAGATCCTAGTCAGGGGTTGTATTATTATTATTATATTCAGGTTGTGTTTCCTTTTCATTATTATTAGTGACGTCAACTCTTACCCTGGGGTTGAGACCGTCACAGTTGGTATCAGAGCTACAGGTTTAAGTCCCTGATTTAGGTTAAGTATAGGGTTTCGAGTCATTAGAATAGTTGTTCAAGTGTGAGTTGGCAACTCATATAGAGTCGCAAGTCTGGAGTTCAGTCGAGGGTTTCGAAGGAGGTTACCCTGGCACCGATTATTGTTATTAGAATCAACCTTGATATGTCAGTTTGTAATGTTGGCAGGCCCCTATTGAGATTTCTAGCGATTCAGAGACACCTCACCATTCATCCTCCCAGGGCCAGGAGTCTAGTCTTGATGATTCCTTCCCTCAGTGGAACCCTATTGCCACTACTCAGTATCCCCCTTCTGGTTTCGAGGCCGAGTCGAGCTCTAGACCCCGCATAGTCCGCAGATCCGTATCTGCTGTTCGTGACTTTCCACCTGGGTGTGGGCCGTCTGCTGTTAGACCACCTGGGCGACCACCTGTGTCACCACCTATGTCGCCATTTATGCCACCATCTGTGCCACCACCCATGCCATCACCTGTGCCACCACCTATGCCATCCCCTGTGCTGCCACAGATTCCATCACCTACCTATCCCTCGGGTATCAGGTCTCCTATCCCTTATCATGTGCATCAGGCTGTAGATAGGACCTTTATCAGGGAGCACAGCCCCACTTTAGCAGCCCATCTTGATCAGATTCCTATTGGACCTTACCAGGGCGTCCGAGTACCATCCCCAGATATCCAGGCCCGAGTGAGAGCATTGACCCAGGCTGCCATAGCGAGAGCCCGATAGGTGGAGCCCCATGCTAGTCCCACAACTAGGGTAGTGCATTATCAGCACTTAGTGGATTGGTTGGTTTTTGAGCTGGGATCCATTGGGGGTAATGACTAGATGTTGTGTTTTTGGGAGTTGTGAATGTTAGGATCCGGACTAGCGTGCCTTGTAGAGTTCGGAATCCTATAGTTTCCTTTTCAGTTGTATGTTGTAGTAGCAGTATTTTCGTTGTATATTCAGATAGTGGTTGTGTATTGTAGTAGTTGTATAGTTCTTGTACCATATTCTTTCTAGCATGTATGAGGTAGTGTACTGTTGTTGGATTGTATTTCTTTCAGCTTTGCATCTGGATATTGTACGGTTGTTGTAATATACTTCTTTTATCGTTGTATCATTTTCATTTCTGCACTGTTGTTCTTGTTGATTGTTATCATTGCTATTGTTATTTCTGTTGATGATATTGTTGGTTTAGCTAATCATTATAATCAGATCCCAACAGATATAAAATTTGGGTAAATCTCTAATAAAACTGAATCTTTCTCTTTTAAAATGTTTCAGAAAATGCCACCAAAGAAAACAAACCATTCAAATTCTTCTGGTAATGAGTCTGTTGGGGGTTCTGCTATGAATGATGTGCTGGACATGCTGCGCCAACAATCTGTCCAAATGGCTCAGCAGCAGCAACAATTTCAACAACAGCAACTCCAATACCAACAGCAACAACAACAGCAGCAGCAGTTGATACAACAGCAACAACAGCAAATCCAGCAGCAACAACTGCAAATGCAACAACAAACCTTTCATAGGGTACCAAATCAGACCACTAGTTTCAAGACTTTTTAGTCAGTGAAGCCCCCGGAGTTTAAAGGTGAGATGAATCCTGTAGCTGCAAGTCTGTGGCTTAAAGAAATGGAGAAAGCCTTCACTTTGACCCAGGTAAGTGATGAGCTTAAAACCGAGTATGCTAGTTACTTCCTTAAGAATGAAGCTAATTATTGGTGGGAGTCTACTCGGGCATTAGAAGGAGAAGGTCTAGTTGAATGGACCAGATTTACAGAGTTGTTTTTGAATAAGTATTTCCCGAGTAGTTTGGCGAATCAAATGGAAATTGAATTTTTGGAGTTGAAGCAAGGAGAAAAGAGTGTGACTGAGTATGAGAACAAGTTTACAGAACTTGCCCGTTTAGTGCCAGTATATGTAAGCACAGAGTCTCAGAAAGCTAAAAGGTTTCAGCAAGGGTTGAAGCCTGAGATTAGAAGTGGAGTTGTAGCTTTACAACTCACTACATATACCTCGGTGGTCCTGGCTGCCTTAGTGATAGAAAGTGATCAGAAGCTGGCCGCCAAAGAGAAAGGCGATACAAAGAGGAAATTTGATAATGTTGAGGATAAGTCTGGATCAGGCGGACCCAGCCAAAGGTTTCAAGGGAGCATCGAAAGGAATAGGAATCAAGGATTCCGTAGACAGAATTTTCCCCCAGCTAGACCCAGTACTACTTCAGTTGGTTCTGACCAAAGCAGGTTCGTGAGAACTCCGATTGCAAATTGTAAACGATGTGGTAAGAGACATGGTGGATTGTGCAAGATGAATGTGGATTGCTTCAGGTGCGGGCAGAAGGGTCATTACTCGACAATATGCAGGGTACAGAATCCAGGAATAACTTGTCATAAGTGTGGTAAGGTGGGTCATTTGGCCAACAATTGTAGGAGCAATATTCAGACTAGTGTTGGAGGCAGCTCGTCTCAGGGACCAGTTAATAGTACTGCGAGGGCCAGAACCTTTAAGATGACCAAGAAGTCTACCCCTCAGGATTCTGATGTAGTCGCAGGTACACTTTCTCTTAACTTCGTACCTGTTAAAGTTTTGTTTGATTCTGGAGCTATCCAAGTCATTTATATCTAAGGGTTGTGTAAGTAGAATGGATCTAATGTTGGAAGATTTACCTGAGTCTTTAACAATAGAAGTGGCCAATCAGGATAAGGTCTCAGTAAGCCAGTTTTGCCCCAAGTGTCAACTAGAAATCTTAGGCCATTCCTTTCTAGCTGATTTGATACCCTTTGAGTTAGGAGAATTTGATGTGATCTTAGGAATGGATTGGTTATCTCTATATAAGGTGAAGATTGATTGCAAGAAAAAGAAGGTGATTATATTTACAGAGGACAATGAAAAGATTGTTTTTCAAGGAAAGAGACAAGAAAAGAAATTTCTCTCGATTATGCAAGTAAAGAAACTGCTAAGACAAGGCTGTGAAGCTTATCTAGCCCATGTTCTGGATACCAAGAAAGAAACCCCAAAATTAGAAGAGATTTCTGTAGTAAGAGAATACCCGGAAGTTTTCCTTGAGGAATTACCAGGATTACCACCGGATCGGGAAATAGAGTTTTCTATTGATTTAGTGCCTCGAGCTGAGCCAGTGTCGAAAGCGCCATATCGGATGGCCCCAATAGAGATGAAAGAATTGGCTAAGCAACTTCAAGAATTGTTGGATAAGGGAGTAATTAGACCGAGTGTATCCCCGTGGGGTGCTCCGGTACTGTTTGTGAAAAAGAAGGATGGTACGATGAGATTATGCATTGATTATAGGGAATTGAATAAGTTGACTATTAAGAATAAGTATCCCTTACCCAGGATTGATGATTTGTTTGATCAGCTAAAGGGAGCCTGTTGTTTCTCTAAAATTGATCTGAGATCTGGATACCATCAGTTAAAGATTAAACCTGAAGATATACCAAAGACAGCGTTTAGAACCAGATATGGACATTATGAGTTTTTGGTGATGTCGTTTGGGCTTACAAATGCCCCAGCTGCTTTTATGGATTTGATAAATCGAGTATTCAAGGAGTTCTTCGATAAGTTTGTAATTGTTTTTATTGATGATATTTTAATCTATTCAAGGGCTGAGGAAGATCATGCAGAGCATTTGAGGATTTCCTTGCAGAGGCTAAAGGAGAAGCAGTTATATGCTAAGTTTTCGAAGTGTGAATTCTGGTTGGAAGAAGTTCAATTTTTAGGGCATGTGGTTAGTAAATATGGTATTAAAGTAGATCCCGCAAAGATTGAAGCTGTGTCAAAGTGGGACCAGCCAAAGAACCCAACGGAGATAAGAAGTTTTCTTGGATTGGCTGGTTACTATCGGAGATTTGTTAAAGATTTTTCCAAGATAGCCACTCCATTGACGAAGTTGACTAGAAAGAACGAGAAATTTATTTGGGATGAGAAATGTGAGGAAAGTTTTCAAGAATTGAAAAAGAGGTTAGTAACAGCTCCAGTGTTAGCATTGCCAGATGAAGGAGGTAATTTTGTTATTTACAGTGATGCTTCTTTGAAGGGTTTAGGTTGGGTATTGATGCAGCACGATAAGGTTATTGCATACGCGTCTAGACAACTGAAACCCCATGAGCAAAAATACCCAGTTCATGATTTGGAGTTGGCAGCAATTATTTTCGCTTTGAAGTTGTGGAGACATTATTTGTACGGAGAGAAGTGCGATATCTATACAGATCATAAGAGCTTAAAATATATATTTAATCAAAAGGACTTGAATATGAGACAAAGAAGGTGGTTGGAATTGATTAAGGATTATGATTGTTCTATTAACTACCACCCAAGTAAAGCTAATGTAGTGGCAGATGCATTGAGTAGGAAGGAAAGATTAAATCTGATGGGAATCGCTGATGAACTGTCAAAGGAATTGGAAAAGTTGAAGATTGAAGTTCAAACTCCAGGGAGTCATAAGGAGAGTTCGCATGAAATTATATTTCAGCCAGAGTTATTAGAAAAGATTAGAAGATGTCAAGAAGAAGTCATGGATCAAGCCCCAGATAGTTTGACTGGTGAAGAAATTAGCGCCCAAAAAGACAGTAAGGGTATACTTAAATTTTCTTCCAGAATTTGGATTCCAAATGTACCTGAGTTGAAGAGTGAAATTTTGCAAGAAGCTCATAGTTCTAGATTCTCAATTCATCCAGGAAGTACTAAGATGTATCAAGACTTGAAGGAAAACTACTGGTGGCCAGGAATGAAGAAAGAGATAGCAGACCGGGTCAGTAAATGTCTAACCTGTCAGAAAGTGAAGGCGGAACACCTGAGACCAAGTGGATTGCTGCAACCTCTAGAGATTCCCCAATGGAAATGGGAAGAGATTGCAATGGACTTTGAAGTTGGCCTACCGAGAACCCGATCAAACCACGATGCTATTTGGGTGATTATCGATAGATTAACTAAATCCGCGCATTTTCTCCCTATCAATGAAAGGTATTCCCTAGAGAAGTTAGTTAAGTTATATTTGGATGAGATTGTGACTAAGCATGGAGTTCTTGTAGCAATTGTATCTGATCGAGATCCAAGATTTAATTCGAGATTTTGGCCGGTCTAAGTTTCAAGAGTGCTTAGGAACCAAGTTAAAGATGAGTACTGCATACCATCCTCAGACAGACGGGCAAAGTGAAAGGACAATTCAGACTATAGAGGATATGTTAAGAGTTTGTGTTTTGGATTTCAAGGGAAACTGGGATGATCACCTACCATTAATAGAGTTTTCTTATAATAATAGCTATCACGCCAGTATTGGAATGCCACCTTATGAAGCACTATATGGTCGTAAGTGTCGATCCCCTCTCTACTGGGAAGAAGTGGGTGAAAGAAAGTTATTAGGTCCTGAGCTAGTTCAGCAAACCAAAGAAGCAGTGTTGTTAATTCGTGAAAGGTTAGAAGCAGCTCAGAACAGGCAGAGAAAGTACGCAGACGAGCATCGAAGAGATATGGATATAGAAGTCAGATCAGTAGTATTACTTAAGGTCTCTCCATGGAAAAGATTGGTTAGATTTGGTAAAAAGGGTAAGTTGAGTCCTGGATATATCGGACCATTTGAAGTCTTAAGAAAGGTGGGTAAAGTCGCTTATGAGTTAGCCTTACCGCCTCAGTTTCAACATATTCATAATGTCTTTCATGTATCTATGTTGAAGCCATATGTTCCTGGTTCAAATCAAGTCATTAAGTATGAACCAATCGAGATTCAGCCAGACTTGACTTATATAGAACAACCAGTTCAGATTCTAGATCGCAAGGAGCGAGTTCTTAGGAATAAGACTACACCGATAGTAGGAGTGCTTTGGAGGAATCCCCGTGTAGAAGAGTCTACCTGGGAACTAGAGTCAGAGATGTTAGACAGATATCCTCACTTGTTCAGTTAGTCCAGATTCTGAGGGCAGAATATTTTTAAGGGGGGAAGGTTATAACGATCTGTAAATTTGTAAATATTTAATTAATAAATTTATTATCTGTTTATTATGTGCTCAGTATTATCTGGTTGTGCTGTGATTATATTCTCGAGAGTCGGTGTATTTCATTTCTATTTGATTGTCGAGCCGTGTTATTGATTTCTATTTGTTATGGATTTTATAGAGATTGGATTTTATAAAATTGTGTATTGCCTATAAAATCATTTTTATCGTTTTATAATTTCATTAAATATTTTTAGAGATTTATAAAATTCCTAAATTGATGTTTCGTTAATTATTCAGCTCTAAATGATTTTCTGTGTAGATTCAAGTGGGGTGTTTCTATTAATTTCAAAAATGATCCAGATTTCATGAAAATCATATTTCATTAGTTTTTAATTATCTTGAGATTTTTAAAATTAATTTGGTGTTTATCTGGATCATTTTATCCGTGAGTTTGTTCGTTAATTTGTCAAAACAGTCCGAGACTGAGCTGGCAGGGACGCGTGTCATTTGTTTTTGATACGTGGCAGGCTTCCATTTTAATCAGTTGTGTTTACTGTTAATTATCTAAAAACATCAATCTCTCACCTGTATCTCTCTCACCGCCTCTCTCTCTCAGTCACTCTCTCTCTCTCAAATCTCTCTCAAATCTCTCTCTGACTTAATCTCGCTGCACCCTCTCTCTCTCTCACAGCCAATCTCTCTTCCCCGGTTTTTCTCTCCCTCGCGTCGCTGCTCTCCCCGCGTCTCCACCTCTCGTTTTCGCCGCCGCCCTGCTGTGTTTTTCCGGCCGTCGCACCACCTCCGCCCAGCCGCCATCACCGCCCTTTTTCTCCAGTCTCTCTCTCTCTCCCCTGTTGGTTTCTCTCCCTTTCTTATCTGGTTTCTTCCTCGACTTCCCCTGTTTCTTGGCTGCGATTTATGGCTGGATTGTGTGCGTTTGTGTGTGTTTTCGTGGTGTAAAAGTGAGTGGTGCGAGTGAAGGTGTGTGTGTATACCGTGTATGCGTGTGTTGGTGGTGTGCGTGAGTTTTCGTGTGTGCTCAGCCAAGTGTGTTGGCCATGTGGGTTATGTGAATTAAAATGTTTAACTTCCGTAATTGGTTCCTGTGGTTTCATTAGCTACCAATTCTTTTCTTTATCAAAAGTTTTATTATTTAGTTAATTATTTTACTTAATTTGGTTGGTAGTCGTAAGGTGAATTGATTCGTAGTTATTTGCAGATTTGGTTGATATTTGAAATTTGAGTTAGTTGTTCGGATTAATTACAGGTTTTTGGGATTGTTGTGTCGATATGATATCGACTGGTAGTCCGATAAATAGAGGAGGTGCTGCCCGATTTTCAAATAAAATTAGATTTTAAATTATACGGGAACGTCTCCTGTAATTATCGAACTATCAACCGAGTCTATAAAGAATATATATATATATATGTATATATATGTGACTTGGTGTAATATTTTACGAAAAGTATTATAACCCTACTTTCCCGTACTATCAGTGGATTGTACATTTGGAATTCAACCCGAACCTTATTTGAATTATGTGAGCCATATCTGCTTATTTGTACTACTTTATATATTTGAGTCGGGTTGTATTATCGAAAGGGTTAGAGTCTAGCGAGGATGTCTGACATAGAGACTGTCTAACTTAGGATTGTTCGATCCTGTAGGTTCTGTTTCGGGACACCAGTTTTCGAAAGGCTAGTCGACTCCCTTCATAGCATCTGATTCCTATACCTCAGCAAGGCAAGTACCACTGACCATACTCTCGATGGTTCAGATTATATATGAATAAAGTAGAGCAAGAATGCATCTCAAATGTCAAATGTTTTAAGTACATATTCCCCGGTTACTATGGAATTCAAATATCTTTTTAAATTGTTTTAGGGCAATAGTAACTTGTGAATATCTATCCCGGTTGAGATTTAAATTCTGAAAATGTTTAGTGATTATCATTGCTAAACCTGTGATATAATTTTTGAGACATGGTATTGACTCATGAATATCATGTAATGGTTTTGAAAATGGGGTGGATACAAATCAAACTGAAACTGGAAATGGATCAGATATTTCTATTTGGAGCTGCGTAAGAGGTTCCGTTACTTGATAACGACCCAGGATGGTGGCATAAGAGGCTTGCGTGGTTTACACACCCAAAACCACCTGGTCCAGCGTCTAAAGACCTAGCTAGTCTTTAGGTTCCGGAACATTATTTCGTGATGGCCGACTAGAGCCGTCCGGTGTTGATAGACTGATCAGCTGTCTTCACCTGTTAGCGTCCAATATATCTGATATTCGTTTTAGATAAAAACCTGTATAGCATGCTAGTGATAAAATTTTGAAACTAAAACTTATGATTATCACATTTTCCAGCATGCTAATAAATGTTGATTTCCCGTTTCATATCAAATGATGATTTACTGTTTTATGTTCGAAGCATGCATGTTTTCTATTCTCTTGCTCTTATAAACTGTTTTATGATTTTATCTTCTATTTATTCATATTGGTACTGCTGAGCGATTCATAGCTCACCCTTGCAAAATATTTACATAACTGTTTCAGATGGCTAGAACGAGACCGCCTAGACGACCATTGACCAGTAGTGGACGGGGTTCCATCCCTCCAACCATGTTGGGCACGTTTGAGGTAGTGGAGTCAGATATTATAAGTTATGGTATTGTAATAATTAGTGAGTTTATTCGGATTTAAGATTTATGGTATTGTAATATTCAGGTGACTTAAATCATAATTAAACCTGGCAAGATCCTAGTCAGGGGTTGTATTATTATTATTATATTCAGGTTGTGTTTCCTTTTCATTATTATTAGTGACGTCAACTCTTACCCCGGGGTTGAGACCATCACATTGGCCCTGCGTTTTATGATACTTATTAAAAGATGCAAAAGAATATTAACCTTAATCGCTACAGCGCAAGCGATTCAAATCCACGTCTTTTACTGTATTCCCTGATTCTCCTTGGACGAAGTGTGGCCTTCGATCTCCCAAGGTGTGCCTCTCCTTAAAGCTCCGAAAACGCAAAACCCTAGCTGGCTCCTGGAGAACAACGCCTGCCTCTCTCAAACCCTAGGAAGAATTCGTTTTGGTGTGTCTTTCAGCTTTAGGAGAACGAGAATATATATAGGCTACCAGTAGGGATCATGGACCATTAGTTCAGGCCTTCCAATGACATTCCGGGCCAGGCCCAATGTCATTAAATATTAATTCAATCCACTAAATAATTAATATTTGCACTACCTTTCCTAATTCCGTAAATTAATTATTTAATTCGGCTCCCATATTAATTGCTTATAAATTCCCCATGTTTAAGATATCGCATGTCCATTAATTAAATTAATATCTGACAATTAATTTAATCAATATCTTTTATTTTTTGATCATCCACTCAACCTTATAATTATGCAAGAACAAATCTGCCTGCAGGACTAAAGCATAATTACCTTTATGAGCTTTCAAGAGGACATCATCACCTGAATATATTTTTTCGAACATGGTTTCCTTTTATAGTTAATATCCCACTCTGTATATAATGTCATTGCCCAATATAGAAATTAGTAATTTAAAATAAATTACTTAACGTATGAATCAAGGCATGTGCATTAAATACAAGTGTCAATCACTATATCCGGATTAAGAACCTAAGCAATAATAACATCGTAGAATCTTAGTTCTTTATTGTCTGAATTAAATAAACAATTATTCTACTATTTTGATCCCATTCAATAGTCAAGATAAACTATTTACAAATAATACTTCAGTCGTTCCAATGGTTTGTCTAACACCATTTAGACTGTGAACCTTTATTATATTATATAAGGAGTTCGACAATCTAATCTTCTGCCATCCCATTTTGTAAAGCATAATGTAACGTAAAGGTAATTACGATAACTCAACACAACAAAAGACAGGAAACAATACGTAAGTATAATACAGGAATCTACAGGTTGGAGATTCGATACGAACAGACAAAGACAATCAAGATATCTGAGACGAGCATCCGTCCACTGAAAGAAGTCCATTAATATGTTCAAGCCTCAGTGAAGAATAAAGTTCAATGTGTCTGCTATCAAGATTGCCTGAAGATCAAGTATCAAAGACCAGAAGATTCCAGTATATTCAATTTGATTATTTATAATCAAATCTATCGAAGCAACATCTGACCCGGAATGACTGATCAAGTATATTATCAAGCAAAGGATTCAAAGAATTATTTCAGTTCGAGTCGTTCGTGAACCAGACCAGTGCACAGGACGTCAGGACGTACGAAAGTATTCAGTGGATTCGATCAACGAATTAATTGATCAAGTCAATCGAGCTGCTCCAGGATATTGCTAAAGGAATTTATTAATATATATATATATGTATATATATATATATTAATTGTGAATTACTTGAACATAAATAATTCAAGTAATTATTTAAACACAATTAATTCTATATATATATGTATATAAATATATATATTTTAATAAGTGTTACAAATGAGAAGTTCAAGGCAAAATCTCCTAAGTATACAATCGTTGTATACACTGTGAATAAATCAGGCGCCAAGTTTGACCAAAAGTCAAAACTTGCGCTTGTTTTATTCATCAGGATTTTGGCTAAGTAAAGATCAGTGTATGGAAGGAAGGAGCGCAACATTTGACTAAAGTCAAATGTTGCGCCTCCTGTCATCCCTCTTGGCGCAACTCTACACACATCTTTTCTTCTAAGTACTGTCTACAGTGGAGTCACCAGTAGTGGAGCGCAACCTTTGACCAAGTCAAAGGTTGCGACTCCCACCCATCTCTCAAGCGCAACTTCATGAAAATGGCTAAGTCATTTTCACTGGGAGATCAATACAGGCGCAACATTTGACCCGTTGACCCCCTGTAAACAATGGATACATTTGGGCGCAACTTTCATGTATATATATATGTGTTTATATATATGTATCTGAAAGTGGCGCCACTCCTTGTTTATACCTGAGTTAGTTTTATTTTTGTAAAACGAATTCGTCCAGGACGAACTCAAGTCGTCCAGGACGAACTCGTTAACCATGGTTAGTTGTTGGAAAGCCTATAAATAGAGCTTAGTGTTTTCATTTGAAAACAACTACACACTTTGTAAGTGCACACACTATACACGTTCTCGAGAGTTAAATTAGAAGATCGTATTTATCGAGAGTTTGTAATAGAGTGTTTGTAGTCTCTGCAGCCGACATTTGTGTTGGAATATGTAGCACCCGAGGATTATTTCTAATATAAGAATATTCCCCGACTTGCTGGAGTTATTTATTTACGATTGATTTAACATGGACTGAAACAAAGATTATCCGCAATTAAATTAAATCGAAGAAAATTGGTACGACGTATTCAACCCCCCCCCTTCTACGTCTGATTGGACCTAACAATTGGTATCAGAGCTTAGCTGATCGATATGCAGATCTGAGATCCGTAACCAATCTGGAAAGCTAGCTGTCCGTACAATCGTAATTTTATCTGATAACAATGTCGACACACAAGTTAGGAATCAAAGTACCTCCATTTGACAAGGATGACTACAACAACTGGAAGATGAAGATGTTGTTGTACATCAGAGTTGCCAATCCCATGTACATTGGGATTCTGGAAAATGGTCCGTTTTTGCCTATGAAGATTATTCCTGAATCTGTTGAGAATGGTGTTCGTATTCCACAGAAGTCTGTTCCCAAAGAGAAAAGCGAATACACTGAGACAGATAAGGAGTATATTGCACATGACCATAATCTGCAACTCATAATTGTTGAATCAATGACCAAGACTATGACACATCTGATACTAAGTCTGAAAACTTCAAAGCAGATGTGGGACACTATAGAGGCATTGATGGAGGGATCTGAAGAAGTCAGGGAAAACAGATACGATATGCTAATTGCCAGATATGAAGCATTTCAGGCAATACCTGGAGAGAACATTTCTCAAATCTATGATAGGTTCATGTTGTTGTTGAATGAACTCACCCTGCATGGAAAGACTTATCCACAGAAAGAGATTAACAGAAAGTTCTCATTTGTGATGCCACCCCATCTAGTTGTAAAGACAGAGACCATCCGGGAAAGAAGCGACTTCAGAACTATGACTTTGGAAAAGCTGTTTGGAAAACTGAAGACGTTTGAAATGGAACTTGAACAGAGAAAGATCATATATGGTGGTGGATCAACAGAATCTAAGAGTATGGCCTTACAGAAGACCACTGCACTTATTGCTGATCAACCATACTTTGGTTATCAACAATTAGTTGAATATGGTATCAATGATCACACTGTTGCTCAGAGTGATTGTTCATCCATCAAAGCTGACTATCCTTCTACCATTACTGAGATTGTAGAAGCTGAAGTTGATGAAGTTTCTGATGAACCGGAGGATGAGTTCTACACTCAAGAAGAGCTGGAGCAGCTGGAAGATAAGTCAATGGCTTATATGGCTGCAAGGTTCAAGCATATCAAGTTCAGAAAGAACCCCCGGTACAAGAAAGCTTCAGGGAACAAGTTTCAGGGTAAAGGAGGATACTCAGGGTCAGGGTCAAAGAGTACTGGCAGTTTCAAACCAAACATGTATGACAAGAGCAAGGTCAGATGCTACAACTGCAATGACTTAGGACACTTTGCAACAGAGTGCAGGAAACCCAAAGCGGCTCCTGTCAGAAGCAACTCATATGATAAGAAGAATTCTTATGAGGATCTGAAGAAAGAGAATGAGAAGCTAAAGGCTAAGTTGGAAGCAATGGTGGCCAAGCACAAAGGAAGAGCTTACATTGCTGAGGGAAAAAGCTGGGATGACACAGATTCTGATGATGAACCTGTCCAGAGCAATTATGCATTTGCATTAATGGCTGACACTGTCGAGGAATCTCCATCTCAGGTATCTCCTGAAATTTCTGTTGATGACATGACTACTGCTGATTATAAAAAGACTATAAATGAACTAGGTCAAGAGATGTATAACTTGCACACTAGCTTATTAGCTTCAGAATCAGATAACAGTAGTCTCTCTCTAAAAATAGCTAAACTTGAAGAAAAGGTAGATGAATTAGCTTTAGAGAAACTCATGTACACTAACCTTAAAGATAGAATTGCTTATCTAGAGAATAAGGAGAAGTGTAGTGCAGAAATTGAGGAGTCCCTTAGGTCTCAAGTTGCTGACCTAGAAACTAAGCTTAGGGCCTATCAGAATTCTGCTTTTCTACAGAAAGAGATCTTGGATAGTCAAAGGGTTGATAAGAAGGTTGCTATTGGCCTTGACTATAGTTCTTTGGAAAGTGCTAAAAGAAAGAAGAGAAAAGAGAATGAAGGCATATTTGTTTCAGCAGGAACTGAGAATGCTCCTGAAGGAACAAATATACCTAAAATTCTGAAGAACACCAAGACCCCTATCTTTAGAATGGCACAAACAGAACCTCTGATAGAAGAAGACCTTGTCATCAAGGAAGAGTTGAAAAATGAGGAAGTTGTTAAGCCTCAAGTAAAACAGGAATCACAAGATGTACCTTCTAATTCCCAAGTCAGAGATGACTCAGATAAAACTGGATTAGGAAGTACTAGTTCCAACAAAAAGAAGAACAACAGGAATGGCAAGTTAGATCCTAAGAACACCAATTCTAGGAATTCTAATGCTACAAAGGTTTGTAATAATTGCAATTCTACTAATCATCTTACTCATGCATGTAAAGTGATTAAAGTAGATAATTCTGTTTCTAGCATGCCTAATACTGTTAACATGAATGCTGTTCATTTGCCATGTGGTAGAGTAGGTTGCATGCTATGTGCTATGAATATGATGTCTGCATGCTTTACCATGTTGAATGCATCTTTTTCTGCACCATCTACCATGAATATGAATATGCTTGCACCTTCTGTTGCCCCTGTGGCAAAGACTGCTAGTCCTTCTAAGAAGAAGGAAACTCCCAACTCCAAGTCTAAAAGCACTTCTGCTAAGACTAAAAAGGAGAAGAGTCCAGTCACCCCTGAACAAGCACATGTTAAACCAGTTTCTGTTGATAATCCTGTTTCTACTAAATCACCTGGACCCAAGAACGTCTGGGTACCAAAGAAAGTTTAATCCATTTGTGAATGCAGGGCACAGGAAGGAAAAGTAAAGTTGTGTGGGTTCTTGATAGTGGTTGTTCAAGACACATGACTGGAGAAAAGTCCCTGCTCACAGATGTGGTGATGAGAACCGGCCCAATTGTAATCTTTGGAGATGACAGCAAAGGTTTTACAACGGGATATGGTAAGCTGAAAGTTGGAAATGTCATCATTGAAGATATCTCTCTGGTGGAAGGACTCAAGCACAACTTACTGAGTATCAGTCAGTTCTGTGACAAAGGATACGACGTAATCTTTCAGAAGGAAGTTTGCTTAATCCAGAACCGGAAGAACAAGGATCTTACACTTCGTGGTGTAAGAAAATCAAGTTTGTTTATAGCCGACATAGACTCAGCAAGTAAGGGGGAGGTCAAGTGTTTCTACACCAAGGCCTCTGCTGATGATAGTTGGTTATGGCATCGGAAGCTCTCACACTTAAACTTTAAGACTATGAACTCTTTAGTCAAAAGGGAACTTGTGAGAGGATTGCCACAGAAAGAATTCTGTCAAGAAGGACTCTGTGATGCATGTGAAAAAGGGAAGTCAAAGAAAGCATCACACAGGAGCAAAGGCATGACTGATATTGGTTCACCCCTTCAACTGATTCATATGGATCTGTTTGGACCAGTCAACATTCCTTCTATATCAAGGAAAAGATATGCTCTTGTGATCGTCGATGACTACTCAAAATACACATGGGTATTATTCTTACATTCAAAGGATGAAGCAGCACTCGTCATCATTGATCATATCAAGAAGATTGAAAAGGAAGCAGATCTGCCAGTAAGGGCAATTAGATCAGATAATGGAACAGAATTTCGTAATGCTGTTCTTAATAACTTCTGTACTGATAAGGGCATCTCTCGTCAGTATTCAGCTCCAAGGACTCCACAACAAAATGGTGTCGTAGAAAGGAAGAACAGAACCTTGATTGAAGCAGCAAGGACTATGATTAGTCAATCAAGACTTCCAATCTATTTCTGGGCTGAAGCTGTAAGCACTGCTTGCTACACTCAAAATCGTACCCTGATTAACAAGGATTTGGATAAGACTCCTTATGAAGTAATGGCCAACAGAAAACCATCACTGAGTTACTTTCATGTGTTTGGTGCAAAATGCTTTGTGTTAAAAGAAGAGCATTTGGGAAAGTTTGATGCCAAAGCTGAAGAAGGCATATTTCTGGGTTATTCTTTGGAGTCTAAGGCCTACAGGGTTTATCTGATCAATGACGACAAACTGATTGAAAGCATCAATGTAAGATTTGATGATACCAAACTCCCAAGTCTCCAAAAAGAAAATGAATCTGATTCTCTGGAGTTTGAGAATTTAGAAGACATCTATTTAGGAGAAGATCAACCTGAAGCTGATATAAGGGAACCTAATTCAAATGAAGGAAATGCTGATCCTGAACCATCTGGAAGAAGTATTGGCAACAATACAAATGATCATCATGGTCACAGTGGTCAAAGTGGAGGATCATCAAATAGAATCTATATCAGCTCAGGGGGAGTAAGTCAAAGTGGATCCACTAGTCATCACATACAACACAACTATGATTTTGGTGAATCATCAAGATTGAATCTGCCAAGACAAAGGGTATGGAGTAGAGACCATCCTGTTGAACAAATCATTGGTGATCCAGACACAGGAGTGCAGACTAGAAGAGCAACTCAGAATGAATGCAACTTTGCTGGATTCTTGTCTCAGATAGAACCAAAGAAATTTGAAGAGGCTCTAAGTGATCCAGATTGGGTATCTGCAATGCAGGAAGAACTCAATCAATTCGAAAGGCAGAAAGTTTGGAAGCTGGTGCCAAGACCTAAAGGAAAATCTATAGTTGGCACTAGATGGGTTTTTAGAAACAAACTGGATGAAGATGGTATTGTTACGAGGAATAAGGCAAGACTGGTTGCAAAGGGTTATTCACAAGAAGAAGGAATTGATTATGATGAAACCTATGCTCCAGTTGCTAGGCTTGAAGCAATCAGGATGTTCTTAGCATTTGCAGCTCACTCCAACTTCAAAGTATATCAGATGGATGTGAAAAGTGCATTCCTGAATGGTGATCTGGAAGAGGAAGTCTATGTTGAACAACCCCCTGGGTTTGAAGACAAAGAATTTGAAGACTTCGTATACTTTCTCTTCAAAGCACTCTATGGCCTGAAGCAAGCCCCTCGAACCTGGTATGACACTCTTTCCAAGTTCTTACTTGAAAATGGTTTCACCAGAGGTATCATCGATAAAACTCTTTTCCATAAAAAGCATAAGAATGATATAATTCTTGTACAAGTATATGTCGATGACATTATATTTGGTTCTACTAACGATCTTTTGTGCGAAAGATTTGCTAAGTTAATGCAGAGCAAGTATGAGATGAGCATGATGGGAGAATTGTCCTTCTTCCTAGGACTTCAAGTCATTCAGAAACCTGACGGTATTTTTATCTGCCAATCTAAATACATCAAGGATCTTCTGAAGAAATATGGAATGGAAGAAGCATCTCCTGCCAAAACCCCTATGCCAACTGCTGTCAAACTTGATCAGGACAAATCTGGTAAGTCAGTTGACATCACAAAGTATCGAGGTATGATTGGCTCTCTCTTATACTTAACCGCTAGTAGACCAGATATCATGTTCGCAACTTGTTTATGTGCTAGATTCCAGGCTGATCCTAAAGAGTCACATCTTATAGCTGTTAAGCGTATTTTTAGGTATCTTAAGGGAACCCCCAATCTAGGGATTTGGTACCCTAAAGATACAGGTTTTAATCTGATTGGCTATACAGATTCTGACTTTGCAGGATGTAAGATTGATAGGAAAAGTACTTCAGGAAGCTGTCAGTTTCTTGGACGAAGGTTGGTGTCATGGTATAGCAAGAAGCAACACTCCGTGTCTACGTCTACAGCTGAAGCTGAATACATAGCTGCTGGGAGTTGTTGTGCTCAAATCTTGTGGATGAGGAATCAACTACAAGATTATGGACTTATGTTGAATAAAATTCCGATTCTGTGTGATAACACGAGTGCCATTGCCATTGCCAACAATCCTGTTCAACACTCCAGGACAAAGCATATTGATATCAGGTATCATTTCCTTCGCGAGCATGTCATGAATGGAACAGTAGAGTTACACTTTGTACCTACTGATCAACAAATTGCAGACATCTTCACTAAACCATTAGACGAATCCACTTTCTCTAGACTGGTTGGTGAACTTGGGATGTTAAATATGTCTAATTAATTAGACAAGAAATAACTGCAATTTGTTCGTAAGTTCACAAGTTTTAAAATGTACATATTTTCAGGACTTGTGAATTTACAAAATGCATCCAGTATTTTACATACTAATCTGATAATTAGTTTTAATTATTTGCCATGATTTATATGATTTGCATGACTTTATGTGATTATGTGATTAATTGCTAAGTGGTAGATATTTAGAATTAATTCTCTTGAATTATTTAAGTGCTTATATTCAATTAATGAATATTAGTGTTTATTTAATTCATATTTTAATTTTATTTGATTAATGGACTTGAAGCAATTCAAATTATTTTAAGTTGTCCATTAATTAAATTTTAATTAAAATACTTGCAGCATAATTTATTAAATATTTGTTGACTAAATTCTTAATTTAGTTAAAATTTATTTGATTTAATTGTGATATCAATTTGTTAGAATATTTTGATTTTTATTCAAAATAAGTTTGACAAATTTGATATATCTTTGAGTGAAAACTTTCGATATTTTTGCTCAAGTATATATACTGATTAATGTATAACAGGCGCAACATTTGACTAGTCAAATGTTGCGCCCCAGGAATAACTGTATACTTTGAGTTAAGAATTCGATTTGTTTTTTTTAAGTCACTTATACAGTGAATACACTTGAGGGCGCAACATTTGACTTTTTGGTCAAAAGTTGCGCCTCTCAGCATATGTGTTTGGATATTCTCTGTATTTTGGCTAAATAGGCAAAGTTGCGCCTCCATAACACCTGTGTGTCTATGGAGGGCAATAATGTCTTTTCAATTGTCGCGCCTTGCATCTTTTACAGTGTATGCCATAGAGGGCAAATTGGTCTTTAACCAATTTGCGCCTCACTCTCCTCTGTGTATATGTATACGACTTGTGTTGTTTCTTTACTTTATCTACCATCAGTTTTATACATACACAGACATACACACGCAAAAACCTCTCCACTGCCATTCAAACACACGAACTCGAGATTTTTAAAATCTCCAAAACACAAACAAAACTCTGTCCATTTACTGATCTGAGACCAGATTTAGGATCCCCGTAACAAAAGCTTTCACTTCATATAAATCTTTTCACGATCCGTGACCGTTTTTCGTAAGGGTTTTTCGAACCTTTTCATCTTCTCGGACGAATTTTTACGTGTTTTTAGTGTCCATAATTTGTGAAACAGATACCATAATTCTTAGAATTTCGAGAGGAACAACATACTGTAATTTCATCGAAATCTGAAATTCTTGGAATTAGGGTTTTACGGAGCGTTATTAATTAATTATTTTCGTGACATAAGTTGAAATTTGTTCGTTATTATTCGTGAAACGAAATTTATAATCATTTTTAATTTTAATTAAAAATGGCTGCAAATTTTGATATTCCGAAAACAAATTTCACAATTGTTGAAAATAATAATTTAATTACGCAAGCGAATTATCGACGCTGGGTTCGTTATATGTCTGAATTTTAATTTGCTAGATTTGCTATGACAGAATCAGTTTATCTTAACAAATCTCTACTTCGAGATTTTCTGTCTTCTGTTTCTGTTGTAAATGAAGGACAGGTATTTGGACTCAAGTGTGTTATTCAGGGACGAACACTGATGATAACTGAACAAACTCTGAACAATGCACTCCATCTGCCAACTGACAATTTTGAAGCTGTTCCAGACAGGGCTGAAAGGACAAACTTCTTCTTTGCTATTCATTGCCAGAGAGAGAATGGTGATCTTCCAGGGAAAATGTATGTGAAGCACTTACCTCGAGAATGGAATTTCTTCTTTAATTCCATCTCTCATGTATTTGCACCAAAAACTGGAGGGTTCCATGGGATTACCATCTTCAATCAAGAAATTGTAATTGCAATAGCTCAGAACACAAGAATCAATCTGGGACACTTGATCATGGGAGCTTTTCAGGACTCCCTAAGGAAAAACAGAAATATACTCCTCTATCCTAGGTTCTTTCAGATTGTGCTAAACCAAATGCTGACTCCTGCTGAAAGAGCTGTCTATCCCAATATAGACAATGTCATATGCTCTTTCATGACTACCAGAGTCATTTCTATGCTGGAAAACCATCAGAACTACACAAACAATGAGGATGTAGTTCTTCCGGAGGCAATGCGAGAATTCCTGAACAATCAAAACTTGCCTCCACCACACATTCAACATGTTGCTGATCCAGTGGTTCAGGAAGAGGAGGTCCCTCAAACACAAAGTGAAGAAGTCCCTGAGTCATCTCATCAAGCTGATATCCCTGAGACTCAAACTTCTCAAATGGAAGAGGAAGTGATAGTGGAAGATGCACAGACATCCTCAGATGACAATGCTCAATCTGAAGGAGAGGATTCATTACAGGATAATTCTACTGATTCTGAGGATGAAGTAAATACTCCTGTTCAAACCACTGCAGCTGATGTAATGGTGGATGTTGATGAACTTTTCTCTAACACTTACAATCCACTGCTACAATCAGGTATCCATTCTGATTCTGACAATTTATCATTTAGTGCACCTGATTGGGTTCAGAATCTTTTGGATTCCAATCAGCTTTCACCACCTATCACAAGTGCCAATGAATTTGAAATCCCCCAAATTCATAACCAAGGCACCACTTCACAAACAATTTTAGCAGAAACTTCTCAACCCCTCAGCCAACCACTTCATATTTCTGAAAGAGAGGGAGAAAGTGCCTTAAGTGCACCACATAAGGAGATTGTTTCTGAAACTGCAGCTCTGTCTCCTAGTCAGGAAAGGAGAATAGAACCTGAGACAACTGCAGACATGTCTATTTCTTCACCACCTCAGCCACATGATATTACAATGCACAGTGAGGTTGCACACACAGTTGAAGAATTGACGGTTGCTAACACTTTGTCGTCCATGTCAGGGATAGACACTGTTGTTTCTGATCCTATTCAGGGTCAAGTGCCTTCACAGGCTTCTGGGGGAAACTTGGATGATTTGCCAACTTCTGCATCCTTGTCTACCCCCCTGGGAGGAACATTCCCAGATCCCATAAGGGACTCTTCACCTCTCGAAGGTGAACGGCAATCTGTTTCTGAGCCCTTCATATCAGGTTGTGTGCCAGTTACTGAGGACTTGTCACAAAGTCATTCGCCGTCAAAGGCAGTTGTGGGAAACCAGGGTGCTTCGCCTATTCAAGGATCACATCCTTCGAGCCCTGTGTCTACCCACCCTGAGATTCCAACTCAGGATCCAACAAAGGACTCACTACTTTCGAGTAGTCGGCAACTTGTTTCTTATGACTCAGATTCATCTGACGAGGAAACTGAGGACGAAGGCTCACGAACCTTCATTGCACCTTCTGTGACCTCTCTAGAAGAGGCTAAGAAGATTTCTTTTGCAGGTACATCCACAGAAGCTGGAACTTCTTTGAGTGAGAGGGAAACACTTACAGAACCAGTTATACAGAAACCCTCTGCCCCACTGAGTGCTCTAGTGTTGAGTGAAATGAGAGAAACACCTGCAGAACGAACTAGTGAGAACCCATCAACCCAACCTTCAATTGAATCTGCTATTCCAACTGTATCTGTGACAGAATTTGAAGCTCTGAAGTTCAAAGTTCAACATCTAGAAGCTGAAAATCTTGTTCTACGGGAGGAGTTAGTGGAAATAAAATCAACTATGGAACAAAGGTTAGCTGCACTTGAAGCTAAATTGCTGGCATCTCAAACTTCCAGAGAGGATTACTCAACTGAGGGGGAGAGAGCAGCAGAAAAAGCAAAAGGCAAAAGGGTGATCACAGGGGTGTCTGAAGAACTGATTGATTCTGCTCTTAGGCATCAATTCAGTTACAGTCATGATGAATACATCCCTGAGTTTGTGGATGACAGGGTGATAAGGATGGTTGGTGCTGAAAATGATGATCTGGAAGAAGGAGAAATCCCAGACAATGAAGTCTTTGCTGATGAACTTGCATATCATAATGACATCTTTCCTCCTCAAGAATTTGAAATTGCAAATCCACAAGACATTGCTGAAGTTTCTAAGGATTATGCTGAGCAAAGGAGAGCAAGGGAGAAGTTAGAAAATCAAAGACGGATTCGAAGGGAAAGGAGACTTGCCAATCTACACAAGGAAGGAGATGAGTGGGATGCTGCTAGATCAGTGTTTAACTTTCCAGAGGTCACTCAAGATAATGATGATGACGAAGTGAAAGATATCTTTGACTCCTTCAGGAACAATTACAAGGACTTACATGATTATCATGAGGTGTTAAATGATATCATCTCTACTGTGTCTGTTGCTGTTCTTCCCAGAAGAGGATGGATGGTAAACATATCATTTGAGCTACAAAGAGAAGGCCATGGACTCAAGCATGTGTCAAGTCAGTTTCTCAGAGATCTATCTTTAACTGAGCTGTTTGTGGTAAGAAATAAGATCATCTCAACCGGCAGAAAGCACAATGAAGTATTCAGAGATATGGTGGAAGAATGGATCACTGATATTGGAGTTGAAATTCATGACAAACCTTCAGTTATCAAGTATTTTAAGGATGGTATGATTCAGAGTATTGGACTCACTGATGAAGCATTATCAACATACAATCCTCGTATACTGAAATATCTGGAAACTCAAGTCAGGGAGAAGTGCTCAAGGACTAGCAAAGGAAGATTAACTGCTGAACTGCTATATGCCTATCGTCTGAACTTTGCTGCTCTGAGAGACTTAGACTTATCAGCAATCAATCGTCAACCACCATATCCACTGCCACCACTCAATCCTGAAATTCTTGAAAATCCAAAAGCTCCTGTTGTAACCTACAATCCTACTTCTGTGATATTCAAGAAGAAGAAAGACTCTGAGGCCATTGCTATACCACTGACAGAAATTGGAAAATTCTCTTCCAAAAGAATCATTCGTGCTGTTGCTGCTGTCAAGTTATCAGTTGTGAAAGAAGACAAGAGTGTGCTCAAAGATCTGATTGATCTTCTGGAGATAAGAAAGGCTGTAGAGACTGTCCATAACACTTCAAGGGTTCGTGCTCATCCATCAAGAATCATCATGAAAATTGAAGGAATGGAGATGAATGTTACCTTTAAGAAGTTGAAGAAAATGGTTCATGTCCAGACATTAGAGAAGATGAAGAAGAATCTAGAGCAACCTCCACCTGAGAACACACTGGAGCAAGTGGCACTGAGTACCATCACTGCTAGGATTGAAGAAATTGAGAGCAAGCTCACTCAGAAGAAAGAGGAGGAAGCTGCAAAGAGAAAAGCAGAGCAGAAGCTGATTAATGCAAGAGCCAAGAAACCAAGGAGAGATTAGTTCAGGCTAGAGGAACAATGGCTGCTTGTATTTACTTTTGATTTCTGGAAAATGTAAGATATAATCCAGACTGTACTTAGTATTATTTCCTGTTTAAAATAGTATGCTTTTTCATTGTGTCAGTTGAGTTATCCTCTTAAAGGATTTGCTTGTCGAACTCTAACAATCAAATAGGGGGAGATTGTAAAGCATAATGTAACGTAAATGTAATTACGATAACTCAACACAACAAAAGACAGGAAACAATACGTAAGTATAATACAGGAATCTACAGGTTGGAGATTCGATACGAACAGACAAAGACAATCAAGATATCTGAGACGAGTATCCGTCCACTGAAAGAAGTCCATTAATATGTTCAAGCCTCAGTGAAGAATAAAGTTCAATATGTCTGCTATCAAGATTGCCTGAAGATCAAGTATCAAAGACCAGAAGATTCCAGTATATTCAATTTGATTATTTATAATCAAATCTATCGAAGCAACATCTGACCCGGAATGACTGATCAAGTATATTATCAAGCAAAGGATTCAAAGAATTATTTCAGTTCGAGTCGTTCGTGAACCAGACCAGTGCACAGGACGTCAGGACGTACGAAAGTATTCAGTGGATTCGATCAACGAATTAATTGATCAAGTCAATCGAGCTGCTCCAGGATATTGCTAAAGGAATTTATTAATATATATATATATGTATATATATATATATATATATATATATATATATATATATATTAATTGTGAATTACTTGAACATAAATAATTCAAGTAATTATTTAAACACAATTAATTCTATATATATATGTATATAAATATATATATTTTAATAAGTGTTACAAATGAGAAGTTCAAGGCAAAATCTCCTAAGTATACAATCATTGTATACACTGTGAATAAATCAGGCGCCAAGTTTGACCAAAAGTCAAAACTTGCGCTTGTTTTATTCATCAGGATTTTGGCTAAGTAAAGATCAGTGTATGGAAGGAAGGAGCGCAACATTTGACTAAAGTCAAATGTTGCGCCTCCTGTCATCCCTCTTGGCGCAACTCTACACACATCTTTTCTTCTAAGTACTGTCTACAGTGGAGTCACCAGTAGTGGAGCGCAACCTTTGACCAAGTCAAAGGTTGCGACTCCCACCCATCTCTCAAGCGCAACTTCATGAAAATGGCTAAGTCATTTTCACTGGGAGATCAATACAGGCGCAACATTTGACCCGTTGACCCCCTGTAAACAATGGATACATTTGGGCGCAACTTTCATGTATATATATATGTGTTTATATATATGTATCTGAAAGTGGCGCCACTCCTTGTTTATACCTGAGTTAGTTTTATTTTTGTAAAACGAATTCGTCCAGGACGAACTCAAGTCGTCCAGGACGAACTCGTTAACCATGGTTAGTTGTTGGAAAGCCTATAAATAGAGCTTAGTGTTTTCATTTGAAAACAACTACACACTTTGTAAGTGCACACACTATACACGTTCTCGAGAGTTAAATTAGAAGATCATATTTATCGAGAGTTTGTAATAGAGTGTTTGTAGTCTCTGCAGCCGACACTTGTGTTGGAATTTGTAGCACCCGAGGATTATTTCTAATATAAGAATATTCCCCGACTTGCTGGAGTTATTTATTTACGATTGATTTAACATGGACTGAAACAAAGATTATCCGCAATTAAATTAAATCGAAGAAAATTGGTACGACGTATTCAACCCCCCCCCCCTTCTACGTCTGATTGGACCTAACACATTTGATACTAGATTGTCTACAATTTATAATATACAGACAATGTGAAAACTTGCATTCAAGATTCTCAAATAATTGTTATATACTTCAAACAAATATTTCAGTATAACCCTAACAGATCTTTGGTTCCATGATCTGAGTTTTTTCCCTGCATAGGAACAAAAAGTTTATCTCATTATCAACATTATCTGAGACTAGCTACAAGAAAAAAAAAAGAAGACTCCAAGTGCTCGGTTGGTTTTCATTTTATCTCCCAGAAAAACAAAGAATCATTCATATAAAAAACATACCTTGTCAGGTTTGTTCCACTCCTTGACAATGGACGTATTCTGAAACAGCACAACATGATACAAGGAAATGGGACGACATGTGATTGTTTAGGTTCTTTATGACATTATTTAATACATTTCACACTAGAACAATACCTGATTTTGGTGCATGCCAGTAGTGTTCCATTCCTTCCCAGCAAATGTATTCTTTAACAAATTTACTAATAGCTTTTAGAATAACGTAGAAATATATGTAAGAAATTTTACAGTACCATTTTAATTTATACTTTTTCAATTGTATCCCAATCATATTCATCTACAGTACTCTTTGCAGAGATTCCAGGACCTCTCATGCTATCATTGTACTGCAGTAATACAAACAAACATCATCTTTGAAAAAATAAAAATTTAATTATTTAACTGAAACTAGTATGATATTTATATATTTACATCCATAAGTCAAGAGATGCAACCTTTTTTTTCTTTTTCACATTCAGAATCTCCACGGATAATGCGCATTCATCCAAAACTTTCTTACCCTGCGAATCAAAGAATCTTATATATATCTCACATGATATACATTAGTTTATTTTTTTTAAAGTTTCATTAACTATAAAAACATTAATTACCTTAATCCTACAGACTTCTAGATTTAGATGTGGAGCTTTTGACAGATGGAGTTCTCCATTTACTATGAGAGAATTTGATATCATATACTATTCCATCATCTTCAAACAATAACTATTACACGGGATAAATCTTGGAAGTATTTCAATTGGAAAATATCACCGTCCAAAGTGAAAGTCCAGAAAGAAGTACTAGAATTGTTTAAAGTTGTTAGCATATTATTTAAATGAGATTCATGTCATTCAATAAACGGCAAACTTACCAAAATGAAAGGAAGGGACCCTGTGTAGTATCTGGTCTCGGCATCATTTGACCAGAATTTCCCTGAGTTCATTAGGCTTCGCACTACCAACTCACACCATGTATAGTTTGAGCAGTTATCTAGATCACAGTAGAAGCCCAATAATTTCTTTCGTATATAAGAATTAGATGGTGCTTGGATCAGGAAGCTTATCAGTACAGAAACAAAGTTTTTTTTAAAATTTAAATCCACAGTAGTAGAATTCTTGGTCAACCGTATAACATCAGTCACGGCTACTCTCAAAGAATTCTTTTTAAACTTGAATTGCTTCTTCCACTCATTCGCCAAAGATTTACGTTCACGAAGGTTACCGAGTTTGCTCCCAGTGGCAAACCAAGAACACGGTGAACGTCATTCTATGTGATTTTTACTGTAGTTTCATCAACCATCATACAACAATTATCAAAATCAATTTTTTTTGCAATACAGAATCCAAGATATCTTGGATAGTCACGTAATGAGAAGTCTAGAACACAGCCAAAACCCGTGCTCCTTACCCACTCTTTCTGCGAAAGAGTTAGGTTCTGAATCATGTCACAAAACAGAGCAGGACTCAATTTCATATTTATTCTCTGTTCTAAGTTAACCAGCTTATGTTCTCCCTCATGCACTACAGGATAATGCTCGTTGGCAGCTTCATTGCTCTTTCTTTTCTTACTCGTGCAGGACTATGTGAAAAAACAATATATATTTTTTTAGTTTCAACATCCAACATAAACATTTATAGTTATTGAAATCTTTTATTTGAACTGTGAAAGATTGAGCTATGCTTACTGCGTAATCAGTGGTCGTCGTTAAATTCCTGACTACATTCATTGTATCTTTACTACCAACAACTGATGAAATATGATTTCATGTTTGTAATAATTGAAAACAATTAATCAAATAGTAAAAAATTAAATATACTTGAATTCGAGGACATGTAACACATTCAAACTGCACAGAAAAACTCACAGTTAACACATGTTTTCTTTATCAGCTCAAGTATACCAGAATCAGAACGTCTTTCGTCCTCTGTGTTATGTTCACTAGCTTCCATTTGGTATTCATCTTTAAGATTAAAAAAGAACTAAGTTTTAAATAATTAAATCAGGCATGATAATGTAATTATATTATAAACTACTTGGCTTACGTTCATCTCTGAAAACTTTAATCAAAGAAGTTTTGAAATCTTCAAATTGTTCCCTTGTAAACCATGTCTGACTAATCTAAATGGTCATTACAAGACAAAGATTAAGTAATGTCTCGAACACTACACAGAATAACGAAAATAACACTGTGACCATGAAAAAGATTAACAATTATAGTCTTACAAAACCAAGGTAGTCCTCCATTAAGCTATATCTTTCTAGACTCATTTTCACAAACAAAGTCGTGTAAAATAACACGAAAAATCCACAACTTTTGTCATCTTCTTGTTTTGGAACTTGTAAACTTAGTAAACTGCTTCACTGGAAGAAGATTTTTAGTTAATCAAGAATGTAATAAAATTAAATTTGTCATATTACCTCTGGAACCAGGAATGGTATGCTGTCATAGTACTTAAGATCAGAACAATCCATTTTGGCATATTTGTAAAACGAGAAAAGCAACCTTTAATGTGAAGATTTTTAGCACAAATTTTTTGTCATGCACTATATCTGATAGTTAATTAAAAAAACATACAATATATTAGATCACCCTCGAAGAAATTCCTCAATAGTAGTTGAGTCCGAACACTTCAGAGAATCCAGAAGAAGCATCGTAGGTCGTTCAATCCCTCTTAATTTTTGGTTTGGGTTGCATAAAATCACTAAAACAAAATGTTTCCTTAAATAATAAACTATTTATAATCGTTTTGACCAAACTAAGGTTGTTTACTGCAATAACTAAATCCTTATAGTCTCGAAACACTAACCACAAGCATACGGGGTAAAAACATATCTTTCATTGAAGAACTTTTCTTTATCAAACATTACACCATAAACAGCTTACGATAACCAAAAAAAATGTTACAATAGGACAGTCAAAATGTTACTAAATCCAAAAAAATGCCTAAGGTAACATTAAATTTATGTTAGTTTTTTTGATGATACCTTAGGGCCCCTAACGTAACATATTCTCTATCTAGTGTAACATCTACTGCTATGTTACCAAAGAGCCTTATAGTAACAATTACATAAAGCTACTATAACATAAATTTATGTTACCTTAGAGTGTTACAATTTTTTAAAAAAGCAGGACCCCACTATGGGCCCATGCTGACGTGGCATGTGGGCCCCACAATGCTGACGTGGCATGTGGACCCCACAGTGCTGACGTGGCGAGTGGTCCCCACCTGCGGGGTCCACTCTAGTGTAACACTTTAGCAAGCTATTGTAACATTTGTATCTAGGCTAAAGGAACATTTTTAGAAGCTACTGTAACATTTTTAGATGCTACTGTAACATTTAGCAAAACAAAAATAGAGAAGCTGTTATATCAAATTATATATATAATCCTAAATTACCATTCATTACCATAACCGATTCCAATTCTACAGAATCCAAACATCCAATCATCCGAAATCCAAACAGATTACCAACAACTAAAGAACAAAGTTCGACTAAAATAAACCATCACATGTCTACAATATACTAGTTCACAAACTACTTTAATAGTAGCATTATAAGTTTATATACTTGAAAAGCAGTTTTACTAAAAGTTAACGCCTCTAGTCATAGGAGTACCATCATCATTATCACTTCCAACAGTCGTGCACACCTCCTGAATATCAATTTTGATGTCCGGGTTAGCTTGTGCAAGTTTTTTGAAGACAAATGCCAAATTTTGTTGCACCTTCTGATCAACTCCTGCTTCAACCTGCTTCACTTTATCTTGAAATTCAGACTCCACTTGCTTCACTTTCTCCTCCAACTCAGCAGCAAACCCTTCTTTTATCTTTGTGGTAAGGTCTTTAACATAGGCTTCTGTTGGTGCATTAGAATTGGACATATTTGCTGGCTTTACACATCTACCTTTGAGCCAATTTGGACCGTGTTTTGCGCCAAGTTCATCAGAAGCAGCATCTCCAGTACTAAGTCTTGTGGTAATAGTTTCCTACAAAATCAAAAAAATAAAAAGTGAACTGGTCAAATAATAAATAGCAAAAACGGACAAAACTTGTGCACCTTGTTTTTGATATATAAAAGTTAACAAGTCTGTGTTCTTTATCTATGTGTATAGAGCAAACATGAAGTTTAAAAATATAACATTTATACCGGATTGGTCAAGCCTGAAACAAATCAGAATCACTATACCAACATATAAGCTAAATAGTAAAGAAATTAAAAAAACACATGGTAATTATCCCTGAAAAAAGTGGCAAAACGTAAACATATATTTGCAGCCCACTGTTATTTTCGTAAGAGGATAAACACATTTAACCAAACTCAAAAAACTGAAGACCAAAATAATATAATGGGAAAACAAATGCCTACTATACAAGTTAGAAAGCCATCTTGGATATTTTTATATATACAACATTTAAAACAAGAAATAGTCAACTGGCAATATATTAAAACATAAATAGTCAACCATAAATCCATGAATGTGAAATAAAATACTTACAATTTTCTTTTCAATTTTTTCAGTACTGATCTTGTACTCACGTTTTGCATCTCGCTTCCAAGTATCAATAAAAATCTTTGCATCACATGGTTCACACTCACTTGGCACCTTTTTCTAGCACAAAAGAATGAGAAAGCAAAATGAGCAACATTGTGATAATACATTAGGCAATTAAACATGAACGAGTGAAATCAAACAAGACAATCATAAAGTAAACAAAATATTAAATAAATCAATTACATACCATCTTATAACGATATTGTGCCAAACTTTTGGGACCAAGAGTGTGAGTATCAACATAATGTTTACGGGCATTTGAATTTTTCCTTGCTTTCTCCTATAAAAATTAATTAAAAAATGATTTTATCATATTTGTGAGACAGCCTAAATGCTTGAAATTATAAGCATACCTGAATACTCTCATCATTCCAATAATCCAAGAGCATTTTAAGAGTCTCGAGTGGAATGTCATCTGGTCTATTCTCCAACCTCATTTCATCATTTTCATAGGCTGTGAAAAGACCTGCCTTAGTTCGACTTTTATAAGTCTTCCAAGATGAATGAATTGTCTCGATTACCCAATTTTCCAACTCATCAGGAATTACATACCGGGCCTGAAAATCCAATAACAATAAATAGATAAAATACTCATACTAAAAGGCATATGTTTAGCCTATTTGTAATTAAAGAGGTACCAACTCAACTCTGATAAGAAAGCAAGGTAAATAGCAAGTACTGTTGAAGGAATCCGTACGAAGAACGTCAAGTGATTTATTGAAATTATATGTCTGAAGAATTTCAGGATGCTGCTGCACACCGCTGGAAGAAGTTCATTAATATGTTCAAGCCTCAGTGTACAAATAATCTTTTGTAGCACGTCCAGAAGTCCAGAAGGTATAAAGTCTTAATACTTTATTTATTCAGAAGATTCCATACTATTGTTACCTATGAAGAAGATCTACGAAGACATAGACTCGACGAACAAGCCTCGTATCAAATGTTTATTTGATAAAGAATATTTAATTCAGCTAGATACAGATGAACCAGACAGTACATTTGTGTGTCAGCTAATCAGATTAAGTGTTCTGAATCAACTACAAGTGCCCGTTCGATCAAGACAGAGATCTACAAAGTTTAATCAAGCTTGTAGTCCCTGCTGCTGAAGGAATATTATTTTATAAGTATGTCTTTAATTATTTCACTTATCAAAACAACAAATTAGTTGTATAATTTATTTATTAAATTGATTCACCTTCGAATTAATTTAATTTATGAATTTATATGATTAATATAATTAACTGAGTAATTATTGAATATTTATATATTTAATAAAACTGTTTAATATGCAATTATAGCTCGGTATGACTTTATTAAACAAAGTCATACCGTGCTCATCTGGCTGACTTAAGCAGTCGGTATGGCTTTATTTATTAAAGTCATACTGTGTATGATTATATGGCATTTCTGTGTATGACACAATGTCATACCGTTTCTCTGATTCAGACATTTCCTGGTACGACTAAATGTCATACCGTGTCTGCTATTCAGACATTTCTTTATGACTTGTGTCTTGCGCCTGTATGACTTAATATGTCATACCGAAAGATGCCTTCTGACTTTGTTTAACAATGTCATACCGAATGACACTTGAAGGCCAAGTCTGATTAAGTCATACCGAGTTTTTCAGTATGGCATTCTCTTAAAATGTCATTCATTCCCTTTGTTTAGCATGGCTTTGTGTTATAATGTCATTCCTTCTTAGTGGTTGGCATGGCTTTGCTTTGTAATGTCATTCCTAAGCTAGAAAGTCATTCCTTTCTATGTCATACCTAGATCCAAGTGATTTGCCTATAAATATGGCTTCACTTCTTCATTTGTATGTTGTTCAGTGCATTGTAAACTTTCAAGTTGTTAGTAACTTGCTATTCGTTATATCCACAGTTTTCTGTGCTTTGATCACTCAGTTGTTTTAATCACTAAACTAGAATACATCATGTCGAATTTATTCTACGAACTTTAGTGGACATTAAAACGAACCTTATTAATTATATAACGACTTAAAACATTGTTATATTAATTAATTAAAATCTGATTAACAAGTTTAATTCAAATCAGATTATTCCGCCGTGATTTTTAGTGACGATTGTATTCAACCCCCCCTTCTACAATCGTTTTAGGACCTAACAATTGGCATCAGAGCGGTTGATACCATTTTCCGTATTAGATCCTATACACACTCTGTAACGTCCAAATATTTTTTATTCGAATTAATTTTATTCCAAAAATTAATTTTGATTTAAAATATTTTTTTTTCAAAAATCCAAATCTCATCCAAACACTATTCACTTCAAATCCTTAAACATGAGTACACAAAAGATCAGTAGCATCAAAATCCCACCGTTCAGCAAGGAACACTTTAGCCTATGGGAGAGGCACATGTTATTATTCCTCCGCACAGCCAACGAAAAATATATCGGGATATTAAACAAAGGTGTTTCTACTCCGATGAAGCTAATAATAGCACACGAAGAAGATGGTGTGTTAATGCCTCATAAAACTGTTCCGAAAGAACTTTCTAAGTACACAGATGAAGAGAGTGAGCAGATGAACTTAGATGATACTCTTCAACTGATTTTAGTTTAATCCCTAGATCCTGTCATGTACAATGCTGTTGTTAATTGTACGAACGCAAAGCAAATCTGGGATACACTAGAGATTATAAACGAAGGCTCAGATGAAGTCAGAGAAAACAACAAAGAGATACTGATGGCTCAGTATGAACAGTTTGGTTCCAATCCCGGAGAAGGGATTTCAGAAGTATTTATCAGACTTAATAATTTGATAAATAATTTAAATCTGAATGGGAAATACTATGACAATAAAGAGGTCAACATGAAGTTTCTCTTAACACTTCCTGAACATCTGGAACACGGAATCACTGCAATCAGGGAAAGCAGAGATCTGAATGAGATTTCTCTGGAAAGACTCTACGGAGGTTTGAAAACTTATGAACTCGAGCAAGTTCAAAGTAAGCATAGATATGGCTAGGGTAAAACACTGAACCATTCGAGAGCTCTAGTTGTTGAGTCACCTGTACCGGAAGAAAAGAAGGATGTTGTTGTCCCTTCTAAGACTACTCAGGAATTTGTTGTACCTGAGATGGGTCAGACTGCTTCTTCTAGTGGTGACGAAGAGTTCTATACAATGGAAGAGCTTGAACAGTTAGAAGATCAATCTCTATCACTGTTTGCCAAGAAGTTTGGAAACATGAGATTTAGGAAGAACCCCTCCTACAAGTACAAACCTACTGTCAACAGGTTTCAAAAAGGAGGTTATTCATCTTCTACTAGCAAAGGAGGATACAAGACTGGGATGGTGGATTGAAGCAAGTTCAAATGCTTTAACTGTGGTGAACCGGGACACTTTGCAACTGAATGTAAACAACCCAAGGTTCAAGGAAAGAGAAAAGATTCCTACGACGAGTTGAAGCAGAAGTATGATGCATTAGTGAGAAAGCATCAAGGTACTTCTGGAAGTTAAAACTTCAAAAGCAAGTCTTATCTAGCAGAAGGGAAAAGCTGGGATGATACAGACAGTGATGAAGAAGAGCAGATTGGGAATGTTGCTCTAATGGCTGATGCTAGATCATCTTCACCTCCTCCTGCTGGAAGCTTTCAGGTAGATCTTACATGCCCTAAACTTTTTATGCAATTAGGACTAGAAAGAGATGATGCTATTAAAAAATTGAAAGCTGCCAATCTTAAAATTGATACGTTAGTCTTAGATATTCATGCTTATAAGATGAATGGGATGAACGTATTGAAACCTAAAATTGAACAACTGACTATGGATTTAGGATTACAAGTTGCTAAAGTCAGAGTTCTAGAAAAAGGTGAGATTGCTTTAAGACTTCAGCTAGATGAAGAGAAATGAAATGTAAAGCCTTTAAGGACGCCTCCACTATAGTTAAAGAACTTAATGATAAACAAGAGATCAAGAGAACTATTGGAATAGGTTTTGACTATAACAAATCTGTAGGTAAGGCTAGTAACATTACTCCATTCAAGAAGAGTGCTAAGGAGAGAGGAATTCCTTTTGTTTTGAAAGATTCCCCTCAACCTTTGTTTAAATCCTCAGAAGCTGAACCTCTGTTAGAAACTCCTGTTGTCATTAAATATGAACTTAAACAGGAAGACCTTAAAATGAAAGAGAGTAATGAGAAGAGAGATGAGATCCTGACATCACTGAAACCAATCAAAGTGAAAGGCAATGTTAGGTTGCCTAAAGCTGGTTTAGGTGTCAACTCAGAGAGAACTAAATTCAACAAGCCTAATAATTTTGTGAATAGTAAGAACAAGAACAATAGATGTCATTCTACTGAAAACTTTAAATCTGTTAACAATGTTAGAGTAGAATCTATTGATGTTCCTACTACTATGACTGATATGCCTGTTGCTCCTGTTTTTGATGCATGTCATAAATGTTGTGGTGTTGATAACTGTATGCTTTGTGCTTTCAATACAATGTCTGCTTATTTTAGAAATTTGCATGCTAAAAATGAAAACACATCTCCTAGACAACACACAAACAATAAGCATGCTAGATCAAAGACTGCCAGTCCTCCTCGTGTTAGGAAGGAGACTTATGTTCCAAAGCCTAAAACCAAGGTTTATAAGGCTCTTGTTAAGGAAGTAAGTTCAGTCAAATCAGAACCAAGTATCAGTCCAAGAGGCTCTGTTGTATTACCTGATAGAAATCAATTCTTTAAGTTTGCTGGACCCAATCAAGTGTAAGTCCCAAAGAAGGTTTAATCAGTATGTCTTTTGCAGGGTGCCAGTGCAATTGTATGAGTTACTTGGGTGCTTAACAGTGGAGCGTCAATGCACATGACTGGCAACAGATCCCTGCTCGAAGACATAAGAGAAGGAGCTGGCCCAACAGTCAGTTTTGCTATAGCAAAGGTCGTACTTTGGGATATGGCAAGTACAAAATTAGAAGGATCATCATAGAAGATATTGCTATAGTTGAAGGACTTCAACATAATCTCCTGAGTGTCAGTCAGTTTTGTGACAAGGGATATTATGTTCATTTTGAAAAAGAGACATGTATCATTAAACATATCAAGGATAAGCGTCCTTCACTATGTGGCATAAGGAAAGGCAATATATTCGTAGCTGATTTGTCTTCAGGACCAGGAAACGAAGTTCACTGTTTCTACGCCAAAGCGTCTGCTGAAGATAGTTGGTTATGGCATAAGAAGCTCTCACATCTCAACTTTAAAACCATGAACTCTCTAGTCAAGAGAGATCTAGTGAGAGGTTTGCCTTCCCTGGAATTCTCAACATATGATCTCTGTGAAGCTTGTCAGAAAGGAAAAGCGAAGAGAGCATCTCACAAAGGCAAGACCATCAATACCATTACAAATCCACTTCACTTACTGCATATGGATTTGTTTGGCCCCGTGAATGTTGCATCTATTGATGGAGGAAGATATGCCTTAGTCATTGTGGATGACTTCTCGAAATTTACTTGGGTTTACTTCCTGGCTTCTAAGGATGAAACCCCGATGACAGTGATTGATCATATAAAGTTAGTTGAATTGGATAAGGGTGTGCCAGTGAAAGCTGTAAGGTCAGATAATGGCACGGAATTCAAGAATCAAACACTAATCAACTTTTACTCTGAAAAGGGAATTAGAAGGCAGTATTCAGCACCAAGGACTCCTCAGCAGAATGGAGTCGTCGAAAGAAAGAATCGTACACTGATTGAAGCTGCAAGGACTATGATTGCTGAAGCAAAGCTTCCACTGTACTTTTGGGCTGAAGCTGTGTCTACTGCCTGCTATACCCAGAATAGAACTTTGATCAACAAGGATCATATGAAAACTCCATTTCATCTGTATAACAACAAGAAACCATATGTCAAACATCTTCATGTCTTTGGAGCCAAGTGTTTTGTTCTCAAGGATGGTGAAGAGAACTTGAACAAGTTTGAGCCAAAGGCATCTGAAGCAATTTTTGTTGGTTATACAATTAGTGCTTATAGAGTTTTTGTAATTGATACTCTGTCAGTGAAAGTTAGTGTCAATGTAACATTTGACGATACTAAACTACCAAGTTTACAATCTGCCAATCCATCTGAATCTCTGAAGTTTGACAACTATCCAGATTCTGATTCAGATGATGATGTGCCACCTGAGGCTGCAACAGGTGATGACAACAATGATGATAATGATCCAGGCAATGGTGGAGGAAATGACAATAATGCTGGAGATTCCACTGATGCTAGTGGTGGATCAACAAGTCAACCTGGCAGCAACTCAGGGGGAGCTGGTGGATCAACTAGTCATACACTTTAGCTTAATGATAATACTGCTGAATCATCAAGGACACAACTCCCAAGGGAAAGGATTTGGAGCAGAGATCATCCCTTTGATTTAATTATTGGTGATCCTGATGCTGGTGTCAAGACTAGAAGTGCTACGACTAATGAATGTCTATTCTCTGGTTTTCTATCACAATTAGAACCAAAGAAAATAGATGAAGCACTTGCTGATCCTGATTGGGTTCTTGCCATGCAAGAAGAACTCAATCAATTTGAGAGACAAGAAGTCTGGGCCCTGGTTCCAAGGCCAAAAGGAAAGTCTTTCATTGGAGCTAGATGGGTCTTCCGTAACAAGTTAGATGGTGATGGCATTGTTGTGAGAAACAAAGCCAGACTGGTTGCAAAAGGTTATTCTCAGGAAGAAGGAATTGATTACGATGAAACTTATGCTCCAGTTGCTCGTCTTGAAGCCATCAGAATATTTCTTGCATTTGGTACACACTCCAACTTCAAAGTTTATCAGATGGATGTGAAAAGTGTATTTCTGAATGGAAAGTGGATGAAGAAGTATATCTGGAACAGCCCCCTGGCTTTGAAAATCCAGAGTTTGCTGATTTTGTATACTTCCTATTCAAAGCTGTCTATGGGCTCAAGCAGTCACCAAGGACATGGTATGACACCCTCTACGATTTTTTAATTGAAAACAATTTTACTAGAGGTGTCATAGACAAAACTCTTTTTTACAAATTGCATGATAATGATATGATATTTGTTTAAATATATGTTGATGATATTATATTTGGTTCTACTAACGATAACTTGTGCAAGAGATTTGCTAAGTTAATGCAGAGTAATTATGAAATGAGTAAGATGGGTGAGCTATCCTACTTTCTTGGTCTTCAAGTAAGCCAAAAGGAAGATGGAATCTTTATTTGCCAGTCAAAGTATGTCAGAGATCTTCTAAGAAAGTACAATCTAGAAGACTGTTCACCGGCAAAGACACCCATGGCCACTGCCACTAAGCTTGACCAGGATAAATTTGGTAAGAAAGTTGATATCTCAAGCTATCGAGGTATGATTGGCTCATTACTTTATCTCACTGCTAGTAGACCAGATATTATGTATGCAACATGTTTGTGTGCTAGGTTTCAGGCTGATCCTAAAGAATCACATCTTATAGCCGTCAAAAGAATCTTTAGATATCTTAAGGGTACACCTGGTTTAGGTATTTGGTACCCTAAGAATACTAGTTTTGACTTAACCAGCTATACAGATTCTGATTATGCCGATTGCAGGATTGATAGAAAGAGTACGTCTAGAAGCTGTCAATTTCTAGGACGTCTGTTGGTTTCCAGGTACAACAAGAAGCAACACTCAGTGTCCACTTCTACTGCTGAAGCTGAGTACATAGGTCTTGGCAGTTGCTGTGCTCAGATTCTCTGGATCAGAAACCAATTGAATGATTATGGTATCTCTGTCGACAAAATTCCAATATTTTGTGACAACACCAGTGCCATAGCCATTTCAAACAATCCAGTGCAACACTCCCGGACCAAGCACATAGATATCAGGTATCATTTTATTCGAGAACATGTCATGAATGGTACTGTGGTGTTACATTTCGTACCCACGGCTGATCAAATTGCAGACATCTTCATTAAACCACTTGATGAATCCACTTTCTCTAAGTTGGTTTGTGTACTAGGGACGTTAAATATGCCATGATTCTCTTTGTATATATTTTATATGTATTTTATATATTACTATATATTTTTGTGAATTTTCTGTGTAATTTTATCTATTTTATTAGATTTTATATAATTATTTGTAAATTATCTGATAATTTTATGTGTAATTATGCATGTTCATATCTGTCTCTATAATTTTCTAAGTGCTGCATACTCCCCTGTAATATTCTCCGTGCATTTAGATAATTATCTGTATTTATTTTGTATTTTTTCAAAATTAATCAAGCATAAATATTTGATTTTAAGTTAATTCATTTTAATGAATTAAAGTTAAATTCATAAGTATTTATATTTAATTAAAGTAGAATTTTACAAAATATATGTGTAATTTAGTATATATTATGTGTATTAGATTTTTTATTAGATGTGCAAAAGGTTTTATTGTTTTTAAATAATCAAAAATCATAATATTATATTTTATTTTTATTAAAAAACTGTTTTGATACGCGGTATGACTTTTCCAGAGAAAGTCATACCGCATGTGGCTTCTTTGGTACACTTCATAATGCGGTATGACTTTCCTTAAGAAAGTCATACCGAACTCTCACCTAACCCCCTTTGTTAAAACACGGTATGACATTATCTTTTAATGTAATACCGAAGCCTAAACAATGTCATACTCAGTTTTTCGGTATGTTTTTACTTGATAAAGTCATACCGACTTTCACAATTCGTATGACTTAGTTTAATTATCTCATACCTACTCATTTCTTCATCTTCATTGCATACATACATACCTCCATTGCTGTAGCTTCAACTTTTTCAAGTTTTGTTAGTAAAACTTGCTGGTTACGATTTATCAAGCCTAAAAAGCTTGCTGGCTACTTGTTTTAATCACAAAATCAGTCGAAGTGCTGCCGATTTTATTTTTAAAATTCGAACCCTTCGCCGAGTTAAAACCGATTCGCACCGATTCCGAACGATTTTGAGCGAATTTTTGCCGGGTTTGTGTCCAGTAGGCTGTGGATTATCATTATTGATCAGTCTGTGGTGATTTTGGTTCAATAGATTTGAAACCCTACTCGTTGATTTCGAGTTTTAAGGTTTGCGTAGCCAATTTGGGGATTTTTGAATATAGTGGAGCTTAGGGCCTTGTTTGGAGTTTAAAATTGCCATTTTAAGATTAATTATTTTTTAATTCGAATTTACCAAATTAATTCGAATAATTAATTAATTAATTAATTGATATTTAATTATTAATTGAATATTTTATTTGAAAAAATCTCACTTAATTCAATTTTTAATTTTAAAAATGGTCGGTCGCTTTGTAATTGAGGAGACAAATTTGAATGGATTCTTCGACCCCGAGGCAAGTTTGGCTCGTTTTAGACCGTGGGTCCGTTTTCTGAATAGTCAGTCGCTCGTCAGCACTGCTATTACAGCTCATGCAGAACTCCAGATACAGCCTATATAGGATCTCTACTCGTCAGCATTGAATACTACGTTGTTGGATAATCATCGTATGTCTGGAGAAATAGATGGAGGACGTACCATTCTTATCAACACTGATGATGTGAATAGGATACTTGGGTTTTCGAGGGAGAATTTTGCTGAACTCCCTACTGAAGATGAACTCACCCAATTCTTCGAGACAATTTTATATCAGGGAAAGATCAATTTGCCTAGGATGTTGAAAGGCAATCTGAAGCCCGAGTGAGACCTTTTCTTCGACACTTTGGCTAAAGTGTTTGCTCCTCCCACTCGCAAGAACTTCAATGTAATAACTTCTTTGCTTCAGAAGATTGGGTTTAGTATTGTTTATAATCGTCCAATCAACTTTGGTAAGCTTATACTTCAAGCTATACTTTCAAAGTTGGGACCACTAAGGAACAGATCTGTTGAGCAGAACGCGAAGGTTGCTTGCTTTTATCCTTGATTTATCATGTTATTTCTAAATGATAAAATGACTGATGCTGAGAAGGAACACTACATCAACTCTCCAGTGGCACCTGTTCCTCGTGCTTGCACTAAGTTGATGACTCAGCTGGATAATAAGAACAAATTTGCAACTGTTCCTCTTGTCACCATTCCTCATATGCTACAAATGTTCAACGCTCCTCTCCAGCAGTATCAGCTTCCAGTGGCTCCTCCTCCTCCTCCTCAACAGCAACAGCAACAACAACCGCAAGAACCTCAACCCCTACAGATTCAACAACCTGCACAACAACCTCAACAACAACTACTACACCAACAACAGCAGCACTCACCTCAACAATCTCAAGAAGCACAGTCTTCACACGATTCATCCAACCAATCATCATATCACTCCCCTACTCATCAACAACAACCTATCCCTTCATTTGAAGACCAAACAATGGAATATGATTTCTTAGAGAATCAACCATCTTCATCTGAACCTCTCCCACACCAAACACAATCCCAAATCATACCACAAACACAATCTACCTCACAACCACTTCACTCTGACTCTCCTATCAACCAGGAGCTACAGTCCTTCCGCCAGGACCTACAGGTAGCTCAGGTACTTTCTAACTTCTCATCTAATTTTAATGTTGATACGTCAGATTATGGTTGTGATCTTGTTTGTGACCTTGATTTTGTTTTCCAGCCTACCAGCAATGAACCTGACAGCACACAGGTTCATAACCTAGCTGATGATTCACTTCAACCAACTCTCGTTTCTCCAAACACATCAACCAACACTTCAATGCAACATGTTCGTAAAGTTGCCAGGAAACAGAGTACGAGTAGTTTAATGAGTCAACCCGCAGCTCTGTCTCCCTCCAAGAAGCAAAGGGTGGAAGCCTTGGAGACACCTGTAGCCTCATCTTTGCCTTCCCAACAAGGCTCAGATTTTGAAATGGCAAATAAACAGTCTCTGGACCGATTCTCTCTACAGAATGAGGCCATTGAAATTGACCGTCCGGCCGCGGTAACTTGTACAGAGTCAAGCACTGCGCTAGCACTCACGCTAGTGCCAGCCCAAACAGATACACAGGTTACTATGTTTACTGAGTGCACAGATTTTCAAAATCAATGTTTAATGTATGAAAATTTTTCTGATCACCCTTTCTTTTCTGATCAGGCGGAACTTGGCAGCGTGCAAGTTAATTTGCCCTCACAGGCGTCCGGAGGACAATTTGTTCCTCCACTACCTTTGCTCCCATCTCAAGGGACATTGGTAGTTTATACAGGTACAACAGGAAGTGTGAATGCAAAGAGTGATGTAAGGCAAACACCGAGCGATACACATGCACGAGAGGCTAGTGAAATAGCTCTGAGTGTACGTGAGGTGAGTGCACACACTAACACTGCTCTATTTGAGGAACAAATGGCTAAGTTACGAGCTGAATTAGCCAGAATGATAGCTGAAAATGAGAAGTTGAAGGGTGCACAGTTGGTGACCCTGGAACAGAAAGCTGAGGAGAGGCTATCCAGTTCTTACAATGATGAGCTTAAAGAAGAGATTCATGAGTTAGCTGTTGAGATGCGATCTAATCATGAACTTTACATGTCTAAGTTTGATTCCATCGACATCAAGCTTGATCAACTTCTCAGGAACTCAAACAAGTCTGATGATCAACCCTCCGGAGAGGATCCCTCAACTAAGGGGGAGAATAGAGAAGACAAAGGTGACAGGGATGATAGAGGCAATAGCTCAAATCAAAGCAACAAGGGGAATACCACTTCTGGATCTGCCCCTGACAAAGAATCTGATAAATCAAAAGGCAAAGAACCGTTACCTCAGTCCGACAATGTCTTCAACTCTGATAGTTATGATGACTATCCAAATGATATGGATGATGATGACGTCTTCGATGCTACCTATCGTCAAGCAGAAGAAGAAGGTAAATTTGATGAGAGTTATTTGTTTCAGGATGAATAACTTGTTGATCTAGAACATGAGGAGAATGTCCGGAAGTTCAAAGCTGAAAATGAAGCTAGGAAGCGTAAGCTTAAAGATTTCCAAACACTTCTAGAGGACAAGTTGATAACAGAAGAGCAAATCAAGATCGAGAAACAGAAAATCTATGATGCAGCGTGCAAGCAGTAGAATCTTGATATTAAAAGGAAAGTCGGAAAAATCTGGGACATTGCAAAGAGAATATTCAATGGACCTCAAAGGGAACCTTTCAACGACAAAAAGTTCTTATCTGTGATCTATGATCTTCGAGAGGTAAACCCCGACGAGGATGTCTTTATGCATGCCTTTGCTTTGGAATTGGAATATTTAACTGTTGCAGTTAAGGGCTTGTTAGAAGAATGGGAGCTAAATGTCTATACACAGAGGAATGGTTCCTTCAGACTATCTGTCGAATCTCTGAAATCATTCTCTGTATCTGAGCTCTGGGGGCTTCGGAACAAGGTTAAGCGCAGCTCCAATCTGAACGAACTCCTTCGTGACAAACTGCTGGAACGTGCTGTCTTCAACAGTCATCAGGTTGTCAAGAATCCATACTGTGTAAAGTTCGTTCACAAGGAGATCTTCAGGACTATCTATCTCAATGAAGAAGCCTTGTCAAAGTATCCCGCTAAGCAACTTGCTCTTACCTCCACTCTTTTAAGAACCAAGGGCTTCGCTTTTAAAACTAAGTCTGATGCTGATGATATGATTCTTGCTTACTGAACTCGAAAGAATGTTGGTCAGTACTTTCGAAGGATGAAACATGTTACTAAATCTCAGCCATCAGACTTCCGCGAAGACCCTGTGGAATTGGAAGTACTACATCAACTGGCTCTGGCAAGAGAACGAAAGAAGCGTGGTGAATCCACTACATCTGAAGTGCCAACCAGGGAAGAACCATCAACTCCTATCCTTCACAATTCTGATATCGAAGAAGGAGAAGTTGATCTTTAGATTCATTAGGGATTTGTAATATATGTTCAGTAAGAACATCCTTTTGTAATCTATTGTAATCTTTTGAATTCTGGTCAATGTTTAATTTAATACCAGAAACTTTTTGCTATTTATAATTCATGTTAAATCCTTTGTCTTATCAGTTAGTTGAGTTATCCTCTCGATAATTTGCATGTTATGTTAACAAACAAATAGGGGGAGATTGAAATGCATATGTTTAGCCTATTTGTAATTAAAGAGGTACCAACTCAACTCTGATAAGAAAGCAATGTAAATAGCAAGTACTGTTGAAGGAATCCGTACGAAGAACGTCAAGTGATTTACTGAAATTATATGTCTGAAGAATTTCAGGATGCTGCTGCACACCATTGGAAGAAGTTCATTAATATGTTCAAGCGTCAGTGTACAAATAATCTTTTGTAGCACGTCTAGAAGTCCAGAAGGTATAAAGTTTTAATACTTTATTTATTCAGAAGATTCCATACTATTGTTACTTATGAAGAAGATCTACGAAGACATAGACTCGACGAACAAGTCTCGTATCAAATGTTTATTTGATAAAAAATATTTAATTCAGCTAGATACAGATGAACCAGACAGTACATTTGTGTGTCAGCTACTCAGATTAAGTGTTCTGAATCAACTACAAGTGGCCGTTCGATCAAGACAGAGATCTACAAAGTTTAATCAAGCCTGGAGTCCCTGCTGCTGAAGGAATATTATTTTATAAGTATTTCTTTAATTATTTCACTTATCAAAACAATTAAATTAGTTGTATAATTTATTTATTAAATTGATTCACCTTCGAATTAAATTAATTTATGAATTTATATGATTAATATAATTAAATGAGTAATTATTGAATATTTAATAAAACTGTTTAATATGCAATTATAGCTCGGTATGACTTTATTAAACAAAGTCATACCGTGCTCATCTGGCTGACTTAAGCAGTCGGTATGACTTTATTTATTAAAGTCATACCGTGTATGATTATATGGCATTTCTGTGTATGACACAATGTCATACCGTTTCTCTGATTCAGACATTTCCTGGTATGACTAAATGTCATACCGTGTCTGCTATTCAGACATTTCTTTATGACTTGTGTCTTGCGCCTGTATGACTTAATATGTCATATCGAAAGATGCCTTCTGACTTTGTTTAACAATGTCATACCGAATGACACTTGAAGGCCAAGTCTGATTAAGTCATACCGAGTTTTTTAGTATGGATTTCTCATAAAATGTCATTCCTTCGCTTTGTTTAGCATGGCTTTGTGTTATAATGTCATTCCTTCTTAGTGTTTGGCATGACTTTGCTTTGTAATGTCATTCCTAAGCTAGAAAGTCATTCCTTTCTATGTCATACCTAGATCCAAGTGATTTTCCTATAAATATGGCTTCGCTTCTTCATTTGTATGTTGTTCATTGCATTGTAAACTTTCTAGTTGTTAGTAACTTGCTATTCGTTATATCCACAGTTTTCTGTGCTTTGATCACTCGGTTGTTTTAATCACTAAACTAGAATACATCCTGTCGAATTTATTCAACGAACTTTAGTGGACATTAAAACGAACCATATTAATTTTACAACGACTTAAAACATTGTTATATTAATTAATTAAAATCTGATTAACAAGTTTAATTCAAATCAGATTATTCCGCCGCGATTTTTAGTGACGATTGTATTCAACCCCCCCTTCTACAATCGTTTCAGGACCTAACACATACCTAATTAGTTTTTCATAAATTATCCCTAAAAAAAATTTCATTTTGTAGCTGAGTTCAAGCAAATTTGTAATAACATACAGTAATTTGTACAAGCTTAACAGATTTAGCATCAATAATGTATAACAGCATTTACTTTCTATTAAGTTTTACATATTCACTACTAGATTATACCTAATTAAAGTTGCTCTTAGTTCTCCAATATAAATAACTAAAAATGATAAAACAATGATATTTGTTCATAGATACCTTCACATAATTCCACATAGTCTGTCTCAAGTTTTTTGGAACATGACGCCAAGTGACATAAGTTAGTGGGACACATCGCTTAGCAAGCGTTCCAAGGAAGCTACTTAATTCTGATAGAACTTTGTCATTTTCTGCTATGGGCTGAAAGTCATCATTCATCTCAATGACAATTCTCTTGTCGAAGCTTCTAGTATGAACTTTGTCCATCCTCGTTTTTGCTCTCATTCTTTGAGGAACTGCAACTGCAATATTTTAGGAAAAAAACCTACATCTAAATATGCTTGGATTACATAAAAAGCCATTTTATGTGTATTATTTACAATTCATGAATACATAAGTTGTCCAGTAGTGAACTTTAGAAATGCTTCACCTTATTAATAGTAAATGACTTTAAATATTTGTAGGTTAGGCGATTATGATCAATCATAGTATGCAATATCATATGACCAACTTTGATAGTCATATTGCTATTTTAACAAAACACTTGTAAATTGAAAATTTACCATTTTTTAGAATTTGAACATAATAATAGGTAGGCATAGCTCAATTCTAAAACTTAAAATGATTGAAAGAATATTAGGCTAACCTTCCACATCGTCTTCGTCAATATCAGGCATTATATTTTACTCAACACCCTTCTTACTTGCACTTGCACTTGCAGCTGCTATTTCCTTTTCAATTATTTGTTGAGCTTTTTCCTTTATAGCCTTTTCCTTTTCAGCCTCTTCCTTTTGGCGTTTCCACATAGCCCAAAAAGAAGCCATTGAACCTTTGCCATCATCTGATTGTGGTAAGTCAGCAATAGGATCTGGTGATATTACAGGTACAGGTGGACATGTGTCTTCCTTTTTTCTTGTGTCCTGATTTGCAGGATTGGCGGCTGAAGTGGCTCTTGTAGTGGCTCTGGATCCTGTTGTTGGTCTACGTCCCATTAGAAGCTTTTTATTGTTTGTCTTCTTTTTATCCTGCAAAATATATTGGCTTTGGTACCAATACTCTAATTATAGTGCATAAACTTAAAGTTTAAGAACTTTCGCTACACAGACCTTCGGTGGAGTCACTGACCCATCACTAAGAGAATCATGTTCGGGATCATAATTTTCACTTCCATCTTGGGCCTTCTCATTACTCTTGCGTCTTTTATCCTTTTTTACTATTCCTGCTGCTAGTGTAGGTAATTTTAGAGCGGAGAGAAATTCATAATTCATCTGAACTCTTATAGCCCTTTGTCTTTCATACTCTGTTAGAGGTGGTGGTGGAGGTAAGATTATCTTTGCACTCTGCATATAAAAATTAAAAAACAATTATATATGGCATGTAATATGTACTGGAATAAAATAAAATTCCTAAAAGTCTATCATTTTTTTTATATATGGCATGTAATATTTATGTGATTCTAGAAATTAAATATTTTCTCAAGGAACATATCTAACCTCAACCTCATTTTCTCCCATTGTTTCGTCTTCATGTTGTTTGCTCAAATCCAATTTTCTTTTGGCAGTCAGGCTTAGAAGTCAGAGGTTTATCATTGCTTTCTACTAATTTATTGACTCGTGGCGACTTCCTAGTACCTTGTGGCCATTTCTGATCTGAACCCAATAACTTTGCTTTTTTGTTCTTCTGCTGTTGTTGTAGCAATAGTTGATGAGCCGTGGTGAATTGACGCTTAGGTTGTTTTTTAGCTACAAAAGTGCAAGGGTAGTTACACAAGAGTTCAACGTTAAAATGAAAAATATGGCAGGAAAAAATATTATAAAATAAATAGTCTAGACAAAGTAATATTGTAGCACAAAGTTCAGATACCTAATGTACCTGCAACTAGATTAGGTCTTGGCCTCATGACCACATGCGGCTGCAGTTTTTGTATTGGCTTTACACTCGTGTCAATGACATTATCAATGTACAAATCAATATGGTTTCCATCCTCGGTTAGATCAACTAATCGGTTAAGCTCAATAACACTGGTCAGCAACTTTAAATCTCCCCTGTACCAAAATAGATTCCTCCGATTTCTGAATATTCAAGATCATCTTTGACATGCTCCATGAGTATTGTATATGAAAATCTTTCAATATCAACACCCCATATAACAATCTCTATCCCACCAGCATATTGTGTACTCTGAAATTCACCCTTATGGTGGAATCTGAGATAAATTAATTTTTCCATCCTGTTAAAAAAAATAGAAAACAGATACATTAGACTACAAAAACAGAGTCCACGACACTAAGAAAAATAATAAATAATGAATAAAAGAGCAAGGCCCACAAGTTGCCACAATATTTATTCTAATTAATGGCAAACAGATGTGTTATCATGTTAATATTTCTTTCTAAGCTGAACCCAACTTTTCTATAATACTTGGATATAGGTATGATGTATTGAGAGTTATATACCCAGTTTAAGAAAAAATTGAAACTAATAGTATTTGCAAGGCATCGCTCACTCATTGATTAACTTATATAAAATCCCTTCTCAATATACTTAAACAATCCTGCTGCATTCAGTAAAAATGATTAAAAAAACATACAAACAATACTAAATAACAAGCAAACAGTTAAATCAGTGAGAACTTCACCCATTACAGTAAAAAATTACACATTAATAAGCAAGCAGGTAAATGATCACATTCAAAAATTGAATTTCTGAAAAGCAACAAGTCATATATATTGCACAAAATATCTTGAATTAGAAAATTAGGCAGGTTCTTGGACTGCATCCGTCTCAATAAGCACTTGTCTGGTTGGAACATCATCCCTAGACGAACTAGCCTCTTTATCTTGATTTTCCATTTCTGCACCAAGGTTTGCATTCACTAAGATTACTTCATCCTGATCTTGACCTTCATTTTCATCTTCTATATCGCACCAGCCCCTTGGCAGTTTCGTGATGACATTGTACATCATCTTTTCAACTGGATCTTCTACATAGAATACTTGTTGCATTTGTGATGCCATGACGTATGGATCAAATTTATAGCATTTTCGATTAAAATTGACTCGAGTCAGTCCATATAAATCCTTTTCTTCTTGGTACCAGCAGTACTTGAACAACACTACAACAAATTATCCCCAATAATCAACTTCTACTATCTCTTCAATTGCTCCATAATAATTGACTTCGCTGACCTTTGGGTTCTGATCTTTCGCGCTTGCAAAACTAGTTGTCAAAACCTTCAAAAACACACCACTATTTTGTGTTGTGCATCTAGCATCCCTGTTCTTTGAGTGATATCTGTATCCATTGATTACATATCCACCATACCTCTTCGCTGATCGATTAGGGCCCACAGTAAGAACTTCTAACTCCTTGGAAATATTACCTCTTTTGCCAACCTCTTCCTTCATCCATTTCCAGAAGTCTTCAGTATGTTCCTTGACCCTTTTATATCTTTTCGACTTTGCTTGACTATCAACCAAAGCTTGATGATTTCTACATAAATTAGCTAATTTAAAATTCTATAAAAAGAGAGTAATTCTGTAATAAAACTATGTTAGGAGTTGAAACTTACGCAATCAGCTCCTCTACTTCTTTGTTTCCAGAGTTGAATAAAATATATCGATGCATTGCCGTCCACTCAGATACTTTTAAATGTATAGCTTTTCCATCTTTATTTCTTCTTGTGCCAATATGGTATTCCAACTTTTCAGGACAGCCTTCAATATTTTCAGACTTGGTAATATTTAACCCGCCATTGTTACCCAAGAATCTTGAACAAAATGTCAAGCACTCTTCTTCAAGGTAACCTTCGGCGATGGAACCCTCAGGTTTACTTCGGTTACGCACATATTTTTTCAGTTTGCATAAATACCGCTCAATTGACCACATGGAACGAAGGTGTGCTGGTCCACCATAAGCTAGTTCACTGCATAAGTGAACCAACAGGTGGACCATTATATCAAAGAAAGCATGTGGAAATATAGTCTCAAATAGACATAAAATTTCTACAATTTCTTGTTGCAGCCTCTTTATCTCACTTAAGTCGATCACTTTGCTCCAAACACTTCTTAAAAAGGCCCCAAATCTGATTAAAGGGATGGCAACCACAGGTTTCAGTGATTTTTTAACAGCAAATTGCAATAAATGGTGCAACACAAAATGTGCATCATGACTCTTATAGCCTGAGACTTTTCTCTCTTTCATGTGCACAAACCGAGAGATGTTAGATGCACTACCATATGGCAATTTGGCATTTTTCAGTACCATGCAAAATCGATCTTTCTCATCATTTGTAATGTCAAATATGGAAGCTTTGATTTCAAGGTATTTCCCATCACTTGATTTAACAGGATGGAGGACCTTCCGAATGCCAAGTTCTTGCAAATCTAAACGAGCATTAAGATGATCTTTTGACTTTCCATGAATATTTAATAAAGTGCCAAGTATGCTCTCACAAATGTTATTCTCGATATGCATTATATCGAGGTTATGCCGATGCAAATTCTGACTCCAATACGGCAAACTAAATAATATCGACTTTTTCTTGAAAGGGGACTCGACCCTCTTCCCCTTTTTTCGGCCTGGCTCCTTCTTCTTCTTTCCAAACTCATTCTGAAAATTCGACAACAACTCTTCTATGTCCATTCCGGTTAAAATTCCAAGAGGCATCCCCAATTCGATTTTTCCATCAAACTTTTTTTTATCGAACCTCCATCTGTGTCCTGGATCAAGAAATTTTCTATGGTTCATGTAGCAAACTTTTCTACTATGTTTTACGTACATTGAAGAAGTCTCATAATTGCATACGGGACAACCTAAATACCCCTTCGTGCTCCAACCAGATAACATCGCATATCCGGGGAAATCACTAATTGTCCATAACAGACTTGCACGCAAGAGAAATGTCTTATTAGTAGAAGAATCATATGTTTCTACACCTTCATCCCACAACTCTTTCAACTCGGCTATTAGAGGCTGCATGTACACATCAATGCTATTCTTAGGTGATTCTGGACCAGATATAAGTGTTGATAGAATAAGATTTTCTGTCTTCATACACAACCAAGGAGGAAGGTTGTAATTTACCAGAACAATTGGCCAAGTACTATGATTTATATTCATCGAACGGTAAGGATTGAAACCGTCAGATGCTAGACCTAGTCTGATGTTCCTCTTTTCTGATGAGAAATGTGGATAAAGTGCATCCATCTTCTTCCATGCCTCTGCATCAGCAGGATGCCTAAGTTTGCCATCCATTCTACGTCCAAGTGCATGCCATAACATAAATTTTGAATAATCTGTACACATAAACAATCTCTGCAGCCTTGGTCTTAATGGAAAATATCGCATCACATTTGCCGGGACTTTTTGGGTCATCATCTCCGCTTCATCATCATTTGTGCTTGATTTCTCAACTACAACCCATCTTGAAAGACCACAAGTTCTACATTCTTCTTCCTTTTCAGTTTCACCCCAATATAGCTGTTAGGTCCAATCAGACGTAGAAGGGGGGGGGGGGGTTGAATACGTCGTACCAATTTCTTCGATTTAATTTAATTGCGGATAATCTTGTTTCAGTCCATGTTAAATCAATCGTAAATAAATAACTCCAGCAAGTCGGGAAATATTCTTATATTAGAAATAATCCTCGGGTGCTACAAATTCCAACACAAGTGTCGGCGGCAGAGACTACAATCACTCTATTACAAACTCTCGATAAATACGATCTTCTAATTTAACTCTCGAGAACGTGTATAGTGTGTGCACTTACAAAGTGTGTAGTTATTTTCAAATGAAAACACAAAGCTCTATTTATAGGCTTTCCAACAACTAACCATGGTTAACGAGTTCGTCCTGGACGACTTGAGTTCGTCCTGGACGGATTCGATTTACAAAAATAAATCTATCTCCAAAGGTATTCAAGAAGTGGCGCCACTTTCATATACAGATATATAAACATATATATATATATATATATATATATATATATATATATATGAAAGTTGCGCCCAAGTGCATCCATTCTTCACTGGAGGTCAACTGGTCAAACCCTGCGCCTATACAGTGTCCTCCTGTAGCGTACTTAGAAATTATTTGATAGTGTATGAGAGTTGCGCTGAGTAGATAACAGGAGGCGCAACATTTGACTTTTGGTCAAATGTTGCGCTACCACATACTGTACAGGTGAAGCACTTAGCTGTTTTTCCAAAGGGAAAACTAAACGCAAGTATTGACTTAGTCAAACTTGGCGCTTGTTCACCCTTCACACTGTGTACTCAAAGATTATATACTTAGAAAACATTCTAAGTGGTGGACAAAGTGTAGAGGCGCAAACTTTGACCGGGTCAAAGTTTGCGCTTCAGTTGAAACAGCCGCATAGTTAGTACTTAGTCATTTTTTCCTTTGGACTCTCATTGGCACCATTATATATATATATATATATTATTAATTGTTTATTTAATTACTTGAATTATTTATATTCAGGTAATTCACAATTAATATATATATATATAATAATGAGTTCTTTGGCATCATATTCTGAAGTAGCTCGATTGACTTGATCAATTAATCCGTTGATCGAATCCACTGAATTCTTTCGTACGTCCTGACGTCCTGTGCACTGGTCTGGTTCACGAACGACTCGAACTGAAATAATTCTTTGAATCCTTTGCTTAATAATATACTTGATCAGTCATTCCGGGTTAGGTGTTGCTTCGATAAATTTGATTATAAATAATCAAATTAAATATACTGAAATCTTCTGGTCTTTGATACTTGATCTTCAGACAATCTTGATAGCAGAAACATATTGAACTTTATTCTTCACTGAGGCTTGAACATGTTAATGAACTTCTTCCAGTGGACGGATGCTCGTCTCAGATATCTTGATTGTCTTTGTCTGTTCGTATCGAATCTCCAACCTGTAGATTCCTGTATTATACTTACGTATTGTTTCCTGTCTTTTGTTGTGTTGAGTTATCGTAATTACATTTACATTACATTATGCTTTACAATCTCCCCCTATTTGATTGTTAGAGTTCGACAAGCAAATCCTTTAAGAGGATAACTCAACTGACACAATGAAAAAGCATACTATTTTAAACAGGAAATAATACTAAGTACAGTCTGGATTATTTCTTACATTTTCCAGAAATCAAAAGTAAATACAAGCAGCCATTGTTCCTCTATCCTGAACTAATCTGTCCTTGGTTTCTTGGCTCTTGCATTAATCAGCTTCTGCTCTGCTTTTCTCTTTGCAGCTTCCTCCTCTTTCTTCTGAGTGAGCTTGCTCTCAATTTCTTCAATCCTAGCAGTGATGGTACTCAGTGCCACTTGCTCCAGTGTGTTCTCAGGTGGAGGTTGCTCTAGATTCTTCTTCATCTTCTCTAATGTCTGGACATGAACCATTTTCTTCAACTTCTTAAAGGTGACATTCATCTCCATTCCTTCAATTTTCATGATGATTCTTGATGGATGAGCACGAACCCTTGAAGTGTTATGGACAGTCTCTACAGCTTTTCTTATTTCTAGAAGATCAATCAAATCTTTGAGCACACTCTTGTCTTCTTTCACCACTGATAACTTGACAGCAGCAACAGCACGAATGATTCTTTTGGAAGAGAATTTTCCAATTTCTGTCAGTGGTATAGCAATGGCCTCAGAGTCTTTCTTCTTCTTGAATATCACAGAAGTAGGATTGTAGGTTACAACAGGTGCTTTTGGATTTTCAGGAATTTCAGGATTGAGTGGAGGCAGTGGATATGGTGGTTGACGATTGATTGCTGATAAGTCTAAGTCTCTCAGAGCAGCAAAGTTCAGACGATAGGCATATAGCAGTTCAGCAGTTAGTCTTCCTTTGCTAGTCCTTGAGCACTTCTCCCTGACTTGAGTTTCCAGATATTTCAGTATACGAGGATTGTATGTTGATAATGCTTCATCAGTGAGTCCAATACTCTGAATCATACCATCCTTGAAATACTTGATAACTGATGGTTTGTCATGAATTTCAACTCCAATATCAGTGATCCACTCTTCCACCATATCTCTGAATACTTCATTATGCTTTCTGCCGGTTGAGATGATCTTATTTCTTACCACAAACAGCTCAGTTAAAGATAGATCTCTGAGAAACTGACTTGACACATGCTTGAGTCCATGGCCTTCTCTTTGTAGCTCAAATGACATGTTTACCATCCATCCTCTTCTGGGAAGCACAGCAACAGACACAGTAGAAATGATATCATTTAACACCTCGTGATAATCATGTAAGTCCTTGTAATTGTTCCTGAAGGAGTCAAAGATATCTTTCACTTCGTCATCATTGTTTTCTTGAGTGACCTCTGGAAAATCAAACACTGACCTAGCAGCATCCCACTCATCTCCTTCCTTGTGTAGATTGGCAAGTCTCCTTTCCCTTCGAATCCGTCTTTGATTTTCTAACTTCTCCCTTGCTCTCCTTTGCTCAGCATAATCCTTAGAAACTTCAGCAATGTCTTGTGGATTTGCAATTTCAAATTCTTGAGGAGGGAAGATGTCATTATGATATGCAAGTTCATCAGCAAAGACTTCATTGTCTGGGATTTCTCCTTCTTCCAGATCATCATTTTCAGCACCAACCATCCTTATCACCCTGTCATCCACAAACTCAGGGATGTATTCATCATGACTGTAACTGAATTGATGTTTAAGAGCAGAATCAATCAGTTCTTCAGACACCCCTGAGATCACCCTTTTCCCTTTTGCTTTTTCTGCTGCTCTCTCCCCCTCAGTTGAGTAATCCTCTCTGGAAGGTTGAGATGCCAGCAACTTAGCCTCCAGGGCAGCCAACCTTTGTTCCATTGTTGATTTGATTTCTACTAACTCTTCCCGTAGAACAAGATTCTCAGCTTCTAGATGTTGAACTTTGAACTTTAGAGCTTCAAATTCTGTCACAGATACAGTTGGAATAGCAGATTCAAGTGCAGGTTGGGTTGAGGGGTTCTCACTAGTACGTTCTGCAGGTGTTTCTCTCATTTCACTCAAGACTAGATCACTCAGTTGGTCAGAGGGTTTCTGTATATCAATTTCCGTTGGTGTTTCCCTCTCACTCAAAGATGTTCCAGTAGCCTTAGATGTACCTGCAGAAGAAATCTTCTTAGCCCCTTCTAGAGAGGTCACAGAAGGTGCAATGAAGGTTCGTGAGCCTTCGTCCTCAGTTTCCTCGTCAGATGAATCTGAGTCATAAGAAACAAGTTGCCAACTACTCGAAGGTAGTGAGTCCTTAGTTGGATCCTGAGTTAGAATCTCAGGGTGGGTAGACACAGGGCTCGAAGGATGTGATCCTTGAATTGGCGAAGCACCCTGGTTTCCCACAACTGCCTTTGACGGCGAAAGACTTTGTGACAAGTCCTCTATAACTGGCACACTTCCTGATATGAAGGGCTCAGAAACAGATTGCCGTTCACCTTCGAGAGGTGAAGAGTCCTTTGAAGGATCTGGGAATGTTCCTCGCAGGGGGTAGACAAGGATGTAGAATGTGGCATTTCATCCAAGTTTCCCCCAGAAGCCTGTGAAGGCACTTGACCCTGAATAGGATCAGAAACAACAGTGTCTATCCCTGACATGGACGACAAAGTGTTAGCAACCGTCAATTCTTCAACTGTGTGTGCAACCTCACTATGCATTGTAATATCATGTGGCTGAGGTGGTGAAGAAATAGACATGTCTGCAGTTGTCTCAGGTTCTATTCTCCTTTCCTGACTAGGAGACAGAGCTGCAGTTTCAGAAACAATCTCCTTATGTGGTGCACTTAAGGCACTTTCTCCCTCTTTCTCAGAAATATGAAGTGGTTGGCTGAGGGGTTGAGAAGTTTCTGCTACAATTGTTTGTGAAGTGGTGCCTTGGTTATGAATTTGGGGGATTTCAAATTCATTGGCACTTGTGATATGTGGTGAAAGCTGATTGGAATCCAGAAGATTCTGAACCCATTCAGGTGCACTAAAGGAAAGATTGTCAGAGTCAGAAGTGATACCTGACTGTAGTAGTGGATTGTAAGTGTTGGTGAAGAGTTCGTCAATATCCACCATCACATCAGTAGAAGGTCCAGCTACAGTGGTTTGAACAGGAGTATCCACTTCATCCTCAGAATCAGTGGAATTATCCTGTAAAGAATCCTCTCCGTCAGATTGAGCATTGTTGTCAGAGGATGTTTCAGCATCTTCCACTATCACCTCTTCTTGAACTTGAGAAGTTTGAGTCTCAGGGATATTAGCTTGATGAGATGACTCAGTGACTTCTTCAGCTTGTGTTTCAGGGGCTTCCTCTTCCTGAACCACTGGATCAGCAACATTTTGAATGTGTGGTGGAGGCAAGTTCTGGTTGTTTAAGAATTCTTGCATTGCCTCCGGAAGAACCACATCCTCATTGTTGGTGTAGTTCTGATGATTCTCCAGCATAGATATCACCCTTGTAGTCATGAAGGAGCATATAACATTGTCTATATTGGGATAGACAGCTCTTTCAGCGGGAGTCAGCATCTGGTTTAGCACAATCTGGAAGAACCTAGGATAGAGGAGTATATTTCTGTTTTTCCTTAGGGAGTCCTGAAAAGCTCCCATGATCAAGTGTCCCAGATTGATTCTTGTGTTCTGAGCTATTGCAATTCCAATTTCTTGATTGAAGATGGTAATCCCATGGAACCCTCCAGTTTTTGGTGCAAATACATGAGAGATGGAATTAAAGAAGAAATTCCATTCTCGAGGTAAGTGCTTCACATACATTTTCCCTGGAAGATCACCATTCTCCCTCTGGCAATGAATAGCAAAGAAGAAGTTTGTCCTTTCAGCCCGGTCTGGAACAGCTTCAAAATTCTCTGTTGGAAGTTGCAGAGCAGTGTTCAGGGTATTTTCAGTAATTGATAGTGTTCGTCCCTGAATTTGACAAGTAATACCAAGTACCTGTCCTGCATTCACAACAGAAATAGAAGACAAGAAATCTCGTAGAAGAGATTTGTTAAGATAAACAGATTCTGTCATAGCAAATCTAGCATACGAGAATTCAGACATATAACGAACCCAGCGTCGATAATTCGCTTGCGTAATTAAATTATTATTCTCAACAATTGTGAAATTTGTTTTCGGAATATCAAAATTTGCAGCCATTTTTAATTAAAATTAAAAATGATTATAAATTTCGTTTCACGAATAAAAACGAACAAATTTCAACTTATGTCACGAAAATAATTAATTAATAACGCTCCGTAAAACCCTAATTCCAAGAATTTCAGATTTCGATGAAATTAAAGTATGTTATACTCCTTGAAATTCTAAGAATAATGGTATCGGCTTCGCAAATTATTGATGCAAAAATCACGTACAAAACAGTCCAAGAAGTTCAAGAGGTTCGAAAAACCCTTACGAAAAACAACGATGGATCGTTGATTTTTAGGTATGAAATGAAAGTTCTCGGTGAGGGGATCACGAATCTAGTTCCAGAATCTAAAATGGACAAGGTTTCAGTGGTGATTTGTGAGATGAAAGATCTCGAGTTCGGAAGTTTTAAAAAGTAGTGGAGGTTTTTCTTGCGTGTGTGTATAGGCTGTATATAGACTGAAATAAGATATGAGAAGTAAAGCAAACGCCCAAGTCATATACATATACATAGAGTATGATCGAGGCGCAACTTGGTTAAATACCAAGTTGCCCTCCATGGTAACCACATACGGATGCGCTTGGCGCAACCTTTGAAGTTACAATACTGCCCCTCATACATACACTGTATGAGGCGCAACTTTGGTACTTTGCCGAGAAAACGAGTCATATAGTCAGTATGTATAGACATTGGCGCAACATTTGACTAAAGTCAAATGTTGCACTAGATCTAATATGACTGTTTGAGAAAAGCTCAGAAGAAAAAAAAAATTCTAAGTTCAACTTAGACAAAGCACAAATATGTATACTCTGAGCGCAACTGTTGACTTTCAGTCAAAGTTTGCGCTTGTAACACACATGTTACAGAGTACGGGGAGTAAAAAGTACTCCAAGAGATTATCAATTTGTGAAATGATATCATAATTAGATTAAATAAATTTTAACTAAATTAAGATTTAGTCAACAGATATTTAATTAATTATGCTGCATTCATTTTAATTAAAATTTAATTAATGAACAACTTAAAATTATTTGAATTGCTCCAAATCCACTAATCAAATATAATTAAAATATGAATTAAATAAATACTAATATTCATTAATTGAATATAAGCACTTAAATAATTCAAGAAAATTAATTCTAAATATCTACCACTTAGCAATTAATCACATAATCACATAAACTCATGCAATTCATATAAGTCATGGCAGATAATTAAAACTAATTATCAGATAATTATGTAAAATACTGGATGCACTTTGTAAATTCACAAGTCCTGAAAATATGTACATTTTAAAACTTGTGAACTTACGAACAAATTGCAGTTATTTCTTGTCTAATTAATTAGACATATTTAACATCCCAAGTTCACCAACCAGTCTAGAGAAAGTGGATTCGTCTAGTGGTTTAGTGAAGATGTCTGCAATCTGTTGATCAGTAGGTACAAAGTGTAACTCTACTGTTCCATTCATGACATGCTCGCGAAGGAAATGATACCTGATATCAATATGCTTTGTCCTGGAGTGTTGAACAGGATTGTTGGCAATGGCAATGGCACTCGTGTTATCACACAGAATCGGAATTTTATCCAACATGAGTCCATAATCTTGTAGTTGATTCCTCATCCACAAGATTTGAGCACAGCAACTTCCAGCAGCTATGTATTCAGCTTCCGCTGTAGACGTAGACACGGAGTGTTGCTTCTTGCTATACCATGACACCAACCTTCGTCCAAGAAACTGACAGCTTCCTGAAGTACTTTTCCTATCAATCTTACATCCTGCAAAATCAGAATCTGTATAGCCAATCAGATTAAAACCTGTATCTTTAGGGTACCAAATCCCTAGATTAGGGGTTCCCTTAAGATACCTAAAAATACGCTTAACAGCTATAAGATGTGACTCTTTAGGATCAGCCTGGAATCTAGCACATAAACAAGTTGCGAACATGATATCTGGTCTACTAGCAGTTAAGTATAAGAGAGAGCCAATCATACCTCGATACTTCGTGATGTCAACTGACTTACCAGATTTGTCCTGATCAAGTTTGACAGCAGTTGGCATAGGAGTTTTGGCAGGAGATGCTTCTTCCATTCCATATTTCTTCAGAAGATCCTTGATGTATTTAGATTGGCAGATAAAAATACCGTTAGGCTTCTGAATGACTTGAAGTCCTAGGAAGAAGGACAATTCTCCCATCATGCTCATCTCATACTTGCTCTGCATTAACTTAGCAAATCTCTCGCACAAAAGATCATTAGTAGAACCAAATATAATGTCATCGACATATACTTGTACAAGAATTATATCATCCTTATGCTTTTTATGGAAAAGAGTTTTATCGATGATACCTCTGGTGAAACCATTTTCAAGTAAGAACTTGGAAAGAGTGTCATACCAGGTTCGAGGGGCTTGCTTCAGGCCATAGAGTGCTTTGAAGAGAAAGTATACGAAGTCTTCAAATTCTTTGTCTTCAAACCCAGGGGGTTGTTCAACATAGACTTCCTCTTCCAGATCACCATTCAGGAAAGCACTTTTCACATCCATCTGATATACTTTGAAGTTGGAGTGTGCTGCAAATGCTAAGAACATCCTGATTGCTTCAAGCCTAGCAACTGGAGCATAGGTTTCATCATAATCAATTCCTTCTTCTTGTGAATAACCCTTTGCAACCAGTCTTGCCTTATTCCTCGTAACAATACCATCTTCATCCAGTTTGTTTCTAAAAACCCATCTAGTGCCAACTATAGATTTTCCTTTAGGTCTTGGCACCAGCTTCCAAACTTTCTGCCTTTCGAATTGATTGAGTTCTTCCTGCATTGCAGATACCCAATCTGGATCACTTAGAGCCTCTTCAACTTTCTTTGGTTCTATCTGAGACAAGAATCCAGCAAAGTTGCATTCATTCTGAGTTGCTCTTCTAGTCTGCACTCCTGTGTCTGGATCACCAATAATTTGTTCAACAGGATGGTCTCTACTCCATACCCTTTGTCTTGGCAGATTCAATCTTGATGATTCACCAAAATCATAATTGTGTTGAGTGTGATGACTAGTGGATCCACTTTGACTTACTCCCCCTGAGCTGATGTAGATTCTATTTGATGATCCTCCACTTTGACCACTGTGATCATGATGATCATTTGTATTGTTACCAACACTTCCTCCAGATGGTTCAGGATCAGCATTTCCTTCATTTGTATTAGGTTCCCTTATATCAGCTTCAGGTTGATCTTCTCCTAAATAGATGTCTTCTAAATTCTCAAATTCCAGAGAATCAGATTCATTTTCTTTTTGGAGACTTGGGAGTTTGGTATCATCAAATCTTACATTGATGCTTTCAATCAGTTTGTCGTCATTGATCAGATAAACCCTGTAGGCCTTAGACTCCAAAGAATAACCCAGAAATATGCCTTCTTCAGCTTTGGCATCAAACTTTCCCAAATGCTCTTCTTTTAACACAAAGCATTTTGCACCAAACACATGAAAGTAACTCAGTGATGGTTTTCTGTTGGCCATTACTTCATAAGGAGTCTTATCCAAATCCTTGTTAATCAGGGTACGATTTTGAGTGTAGCAAGCAGTGCTTACAGCTTCAGCCCAGAAATAGATTGGAAGTCTTGATTGACTAATCATAGTCCTTGCTGCTTCAATCAAGGTTCTGTTCTTCCTTTCTACGACACCATTTTGTTGTGGAGTCCTTGGAGCTGAATACTGACGAGAGATGCCCTTATCAGTACAGAAGTCATTAAGAACAGCATTACGAAATTCTGTTCCATTATCTGATCTGATTGCCCTTACTGGCAGATTTGCTTCCTTTTCAATCTTCTTGATATGATCAATGATGACGAGTGCTGCTTCATCCTTTGAATGTAAGAATAATACCCATGTGTATTTTGAGTAGTCATCGACGATCACAAGAGCATATCTTTTCCTTGATATAGAAGGAATGTTGACTGGTCCAAACAGATCCATATGAATCAGTTGAAGGGGTGAACCAATATCAGTCATGCCTTTGCTCCTGTGTGATGCTTTCTTTGACTTCCCTTTTTCACATGCATCACAGAGTCCTTCTTGACGGAATTCTTTCTGTGGCAATCCTCTCACAAGTTCCCTTTTGACTAAAGAGTTCATAGTCTTAAAGTTCAAGTGTGAGAGCTTCCGATGCCATAACCAACTATCATCAGCAGAGGCCTTGGTGTAGAAACACTTGACCTCCCCCTTACTTGCTGAGTCTATGTCGGCTATAAACAAACTTGATTTTCTTACACACGAAGTGTAAGATCCTTGTTCTTCCGGTTCTGGATTAAGCAAACTTCCTTCTGAAAGATTACGTCGTATCCTTTGTCACAAAACTGACTGATACTCAGTAAGTTGTGCTTGAGTCCTTTCACCAGAGAGATATCTTCAATGATGACATTTCCAACTTTCAGCTTACCATATCCCGTTGTAAATCCTTTGCTGTCATCTCCAAAGATTACAATTGGGCCGGTTCTCATTACCACATCTGTGAGCAGGGACTTTTCTCCAGTCATGTGTCTTGAACAACCACTATCAAGAACCCACACAAATGGTTTAGTAGAAACAGGATTATCAACAAAAACTGGTTTAACATGTGCTTGTTCAGGGGTGACTGGACTCTTCTCCTTTTTAGTCTTAGCAGAAGGGCTTTTAGACTTGGAGTTGGGAGTTTCCTTCTTCTTAGAAGGACTAGCAGTCTTTGCCATAGGGGCAACAGAAGGTGCAGGCATATTCATATTCATGGCAGATGGTGCAGAAAAAGATGCATTCAACATGGTAAAACATGCAGACATCATATTCATAGCACATAGCATGCAACCTACTCTACCACATGGCAAATGAACAACATTCATGTTAACAGTATTAGGCATGCTAGAACCAGAATTATCTACTTTAGTCACTTTACAAGCATGAGTAAGATGATTAGTAGAATTGCAATTATTACAAACCTTTCTAGCATTAGAATTCCTAGAGTTGGTGTTCTTAGGATCTAACTTGCCATTCCTGTTGTTCTTCTTTTTGTTGGAACTAGTACTTCCTAATCCAGTTTTATCTGAGTCATCTCTGACTTGGGAATTAGAAGGTACATCATGTGATTCCTGTTTTACTTGAGGCTTAACAACTTCCTCATTTTTCAACTCTTCCTTGATGACAAGGTCTTCTTCTATCAGAGGTTCTGTTTGTGCCATTCTAAAGATAGGGGTCTTGGTGTTCTTCAGAATTTTAGGTATATTTGTTCCTTCAGGAGCATTCTCAGTTCCTGCTGAAACAAATATGCCTTCATTCTCTTTTCTCTTCTTTCTTTTAGCACTTTCCAAAGAACTATAGTCAAGGCCAATAGCAACCTTCTTATCAACCCTTTGACTATCCAAGATCTCTTTCTGTAGAAAAGCAAAATTCTGATAGGCCCTAAGCTTAGTTTCTAGGTCAGCAATCTGAGACCTAAGGGACTCCTCAATTTCTGCACTACACTTCTCCTTATTCTCTAGATATTCAATTCTATCTTTAAGGTTAGTGTTCATGAGTTTCTCTAAAGCTAATTCATCTACTCTTTCTTCAAGTTTAGCTATCTTTAGAGAAAGACTACAGTTATCTGATTCTGAAGCTAATAAACTAGTGTGCAAGTTATACATCTCTTGACCTAGTTCATTTATAGTCTTTTTTATAATCAACAGTAGTCATGTCATCAACAGAAATTTCAGGAGATACCTGAGATGGAGATTCCTCGACAGTGTCAGCCATTAATGCAAATGCATAATTGCTCTGGACAGGTTCATCATCAGAATCTGTGTCATCCCAGCTTTTTCCCTCAGCAATGTACGCCCTTCCTTTGTGCTTGGCCACCATTGCTTCCAACTTAGCTTTTAGCTTCTCATTCTCTTTCTTCAGATCCTCATAAGAATTCTTCTTATCATATGAGTTGCTTCTGACAGGAGCTGCTTTGGGTTTCCTGCACTCTGTTGCAAAGTGCCCTAAGTCATTGCAGTTGTAGCATCTGACCTTGCTCTTGTCGTACATGTTTGGTTTGAAACTGCCAGTACTCTTTGACCCTGACCCTGAGTATCCTCCTTTACCCTGAAGCTTGTTCCCTGAAGCTTTCTTGTACCGTGGGTTCTTCCTGAACTTGATATGCTTGAACCTTGCAGCCATATAAGCCATTGACTTATCTTCCAGCTGCTCCAGCTCTTCTTGAGTGTAAAACTCATCCTCCGGTTCATCAGAAACTTCATCAACTTCAGCTTCTACAATCTCAGTAATGGTAGAAGGATAGTCAGCTTTGATGGATGAACAATCACTCTGAGCAACAGTGTGATCATTGATACCATATTCAACTAATTGTTGATAACCAAAGTATGGTTGATCAGCAATAAGTGCAGTGGTCTTCTGTAAGGCCATACTCTTGGATTCTGTTGATCCACCACCATATATGATCTTTCTCTGTTCAAGTTCCATCTCAAACGTCTTCAGTTTTCCAAACAGCTTTTCCAAAGTCATAGTTCTGAAGTCGCTTCTTTCCCGGATGGTCTCTGTCTTTACAACTAGATGGGGTGGCATCACAAATGAGAACTTTCTGTTAATCTCTTTCTGTGGATAAGTCTTTCCATGCAGGGTGAGTTCATTCAACAACAGCATAAACCTCTCATAGATTTGAGAAATGTTCTCTCCAGGTATTGCCTGAAATGCTTCATATCTGGCAATTAGCATATCGTATCTATTTTCCCTGACTTCTTCAGATCCCTCCATCAATGCCTCAATAGTGTCCCACATCTGCTTTGAAGTTTTCAGACTTAGTATCAGATGTGTCATTGTCTTGGTCATTGATTCAACAATTATGAGTTGCAGATTATGATCATGTGCAACATATTCCTTATCAGTGTCAGTGTATTCACTTTTCTCTTTGGGAACAGACTTCTGTGGAATACGAACACCATTTTCAACAGATTCAGGAATAATCTTCATAGGCACAAATGGACCATTTTCCAGAATCCCAATGAACATAGGATTAGCAACTCTGATGTACAGCAACATCTTCATCTTCCAGTTGTTGTAGTCATCCTTGTCAAATGGAGGTACTTTGATTCCTAACTTGTGTGTCGACATTGTTATCAGATAAAATTACGATTGTACGGACAGCTAGCTTTTCAGATTGGTTACGGATCTCAGATCTGTATATCGATCACCTAAGCTCTGATACCAATTGTTAGGTCCAATCAGACGTAGAAGGGGGGGTTGAATACGTCGTACCAATTTCTTCGATTTAATTTAATTGCGGATAATCTTGTTTCAGTCCATGTTAAATCAATCGTAAATAAATAACTCCAGCAAGTCGGGGAATATTCTTATATTAGAAATAATCCTCGGGTGCTACAAATTCCAACACAAGTGTCGACTGCAGAGACTACAATCACTCTATTACAAACTCTCGATAAATACGATCTTCTAATTTAACTCTCGAGAACGTGTATAGTGTGTGCACTTACAAAGTGTGTAGTTATTTTCAAATGAAAACACAAAGCTCTATTTATAGGCTTTCCAACAACTAACCATGGTTAACGAGTTCGTCCTGGACGACTTGAGTTCGTCCTGGACGGATTCGATTTACAAAAATAAATCTATCTCCAAAGGTATTCAAGAAGTGGCGCCACTTTCATATACACATATATAAACATATATATATATATATATAGAGTGGAGTTCTGTGGTATACTAATACAATTGAGAAATTGGAGTCCCTAAGATCCACCGTTAGATTTTAAAAAGATCCTCTGGCTAAGATTTAATGACAAAAATAGGGCTGACAGTTACTAAGCAATTTTGAACTTCAAGGTGTATCCTGCATTCACCAGTGAAGCACACAAGGACGCTCGATATCAAAAATCCCTCACTTCCGCTGTGTTGAACCCTAGGTCAATCACTGTGTAGAACTAATTTAACGACGGACTAGTGGTTTGCAGGACGCATCAAATTTTGGCGAAAATGAGTTCGGGTATGTCTACGATCTCTTGATTCTGTCCTTTAATTGCGTTGCATGTCGTTTTTCTGGCCACTCAATATCTTCATTTTATGAACTCCGGCGGCCCGATTCACTGGGGTGTCCTGCAGTTGCCGGCTCTATTTCGTGGATACCCTCTTTTTTTTCTTGGGGCTTTGATACAAATAGAAGTGTATGTGTGTTTTTACTAGACATTGCAAGAATATGTCAATTGATGGAGACCTCTACGACCGGGCAATCCTTCTTGATTAATGACTACTTTGGTGGATTTTGGGTCTTGTGTTGTGTATTAGATGCTTAAACTTTTAAGTGCATTTTGTTGTCTTGTTCTGCACTTTGTTACTAATTTGATCATGCAGTTGTGTTGTACTTGATTTTGCATTTGTTATGTATTTTTGAAACGAAGATTCCTAGTTTTAATGTGTCCTGCAGTTTTGTGATATGCTAGACCGAATAAGATACATGTGCTTCACTTTCACTTCACGTTTATTTACTGAACACTCGGCACTGCAAGAATATGTCAATTGATGGAGACCTCTATGACTAGGAAATCCTTCTTGGCTAATGACTGCTTTGGTGGAATTTGGTTCTTTTGTAGTGTATTAGATGCTTAAAATTTTAAATGCTTTTTGTTGTCTAGTTCTGCACTTTATTACTATTTTGATCATGCAGTTGCATTTTATGTGATTCAACATTTGTTATGTATTTTTGAAACGAAGATTCCTATTTTTAAAGTGTCCTGCAGTTTTGTAACATGTAAGACCGAATAAGATACCCGTGCTTCACTTTCACTTCACGGTGGTATGAGTTTTGCAGACAAAATTTGATTTTTTTTTTGAATCAACAGGACTCTTTGTTGTAGCACGATGGTATGAGTTTTTAGCTCACTATGCGAAGTTAACACGCTGAATGTTCTGTCTTCTGTCTCAGATTATAAACCGGACTCTTTTCGTTGTACCTTCTCCATATCAGACTACTATGCGATGTTAACACATTTTTAAGGATGACTTTGTAGTTGAGGAAGGCTCGATGAATATGAAGAGGTGCTGGTGTAGATGTCGAGCAAGAGGAAAAGTTGCATCAGGATCAGTCCTAGAAGAATGATGCTATGGATTCAATAAACAGTTGTTTTTGCCTATATTGCCTACGACATTGTAGCCTGAAAGATTTTTTAAATGCTTCATTATCATCTCCAATGGTTTTTTCCCCCTATTTCCTGTTATCCGGGACAATCTGTTTGTACTTAAATACCTAGAAATTGGAGATTGCACCAATTGGAATATGAACTACTTTTACAAGTGTGATTGACACGTACTTACAAGTGTAATTGACACGTACTTGGAATATGGATGTGAAGTTGATTTTTTTGTAGGATATTGAGTTGTTTTCATAGATAAATTAGATTAGACATTTCGACATATATTCTACTAGTGTGGAGCACAAGCATATTTCCTGGAATTTTAGGAAGTGGTGTAAGTATTAAACCTTTAAAATTTTATGAGTGTCTCACTAACTTTTCGTTTCATCAAAAATTTTATCCTCATATCTCACCATGCTCTTATGAACTTGGTTAGAAAGATATTAATTTTCATCCCCTGTTCTCTACCTTCCTTTAACTTAAAATTGCAGATGGAGTATTAACAAGAAAAGGATTTCATACAGAATAATGGGGGCATGCCCCAGGCAAACGGAAGTAAATATCACTAATAGAACTCCTTTATATACATGTAATCAACAGCTAAAGCTAACATTAATCTAGACTAGTTATAATACTAAACTAGGGTCTTTGCTAATTTGTTTTTTGAAACTAGTACAAGAAAACAATTTTGTTTTAACACTGTTTTACTCTGGCCGCATTTTGATCACATCAGTACGCCCCATTTGACAATGCATGCGGTGGTTCCGCTCTCTCCACACCTGATAGATGGTAATGTTAAGAAACGAGAGTAGCCAATTTAACTCCCCGTCCCACTGCCCTGTTTCGAAGCACTCTGCCTTGAGTGTATTCTCGCCAATCTTGAAAATAAGAAAAGGCCCTCTAAATATCACATTCGAGACATAACTGCATCCCGCAAATCACATAAGTCAGATAAATATAATACCAAACCTGTTCATTCTTCCTTTGGTGAGTAGTCTTTCCTTTAGAGCCAACCACATTATAAAGGAATGCCAGTCCATATGAAACCATGCTGGAAAATTCCCAGAAGTACGAGTGCAGTTCCAAATTTGACCCAGCAAAACGTTCGACACATGGAGCCCATCCCAAGTGATTGCATCTACCTCATGAACTTGAGTATTATGCCTATTCTGCTTTAACTCTAAAAAATCAGAACGGCTTGAACTTGTTAGTAGCCAAATGCCAGTATGCAGACAAAAGTTGATTTTTGCAAAAAGATTTGAACGAACATTACTCTGTAATGATGCTACGAAGAAAAATACATTAGCTATAAAAACTTCCTGCACAAAATTCTTAGGTACATGCGATCTTGCAGTACAGGATTTTAAATGAACAACAAATGCATTGAAAATTCTGCAAAACTTACTTGATTCGGCCTTCTTATCAGACATTAAACACTTGCTATGGAGAAGAGCAGAGAATGATCCAAGAGATGTAGATATTGCCTCAAAATGAAAGAACGAAAAGAAAAAAAAGAAGAAAAAAATGGCTTAACGACTGCAGGACACTACTTCTATGCAATCCCCTGGACACACTCACAGGCAGTTGTAACTGCCGCATAAAGACACTATCACTAAAAAAATGAACGGGCTGGGGTTTTAAAAAATTAAAACTTATAAAACAAAAATTAAATCAAAAATCCTCAGCCATTGGATCTAAAAAAAATGAAGGGTTTAGATTGGGACTCCAAGGACTCCAAAAATTATAGTACTCCATATAACTTTCTTCTATATATATATATATATATATATATATATATATATAAGAAAGTTGCGCCCAAGTGCATCCATTCTTCACTGGAGGTCAACTGGTCAAACCCTGCGCCTATACAGTGTCCTCCTGTAGCGTACTTAGAAATTATTTGATAGTGTATGAGAGTTGCGCTGAGTAGATAACAGGAGGCGCAACATTTGACTTTTGGTCAAATGTTGCGCTACCACATACTGTACAGGTGAAGCACTTAGCTGTTTTTCCAAAGGGAAAACTAAGCGCAAGTATTGACTTAGTCAAACTTGGCGCTTGTTCACCCTTCACACTGTGTACTCAAAGATTATATACTTAGAAAACATTCTAAGTGGTGGACAAAGTGTAGAGGCGCAAACTTTGACCGGGTCAAAGTTTGCGCTTCAGTTGAAACAGCCGCATAGTTAGTACTTAGTCATTTTTTCCTTTGGACTCTCATTGGCACCATTATATATATATATATTATTAATTGTTTATTTAATTACTTGAATTATTTATATTCAGGTAATTCACAATTAATATATATATATATAATAATGAGTTCTTTGGCATCATATTCTGGAGTAGCTCGATTGACTTGATCAATTAATCCGTTGATCGAATCCACTGAATTCTTTCGTACGTCCTGACGTCCTGTGCACTGGTCTGGTTCACGAACGACTCGAACTGAAATAATTCTTTGAATCCTTTGCTTAATAATATACTTGATCAGTCATTCCGGGTTAGGTGTTGCTTCGATAAATTTGATTATAAATAATCAAATTAAATATACTGAAATCTTCTGGTCTTTGATACTTGATCTTCAGACAATCTTGATAGCAGAAACATATTGAACTTTATTCTTCACTGAGGCTTGAACATGTTAATGAACTTCTTCCAGTGGACGGATGCTCGTCTCAGATATCTTGATTGTCTTTGTCTGTTCGTATCGAATCTCCAACCTGTAGATTCCTGTATTATACTTACGTATTGTTTCCTGTCTTTTGTTGTGTTGAGTTATCGTAATTACATTTACATTACATTATGCTTTACAATAGCATACAACTATTTGGACATGCGTGTATCTTTTTATAATCGAGACCCAAATCTCTAATTATATTCTTTGCAGCATTGAAAGACAAGGGAATGTTTGCCTCTGGAAAAACTTCTTTGATCAAGTCTAATATTTCCCCAAACCCCGACTCCGTAATTCCATGAACACACTTCAAGGAATAAAGGCGTACAATGAAACTTAATCTTGAAAAGTTTTTACAACCTGGATATAAGGGACGTTTTCCGTCTTCCAGATGACTATAAATTTTTTTAGCATCTGTATTTGGTCCATTAGTACGATGCAACATCTCTTCTAAATTATCCCCAAAATCTATATCATTCCCTAAATCTATATCCTCATTACTTCAAGAGTTTGGGACGAGGTGCTGTGAAACTTCTACTAACCAGTTTGCATATACTGGAGCAGGACCACTACATATGAGATGATCAAAGATGATATCCTGACCATGCCACTTGTTGTTCTTACAGTTTTTGCAAGGACAGGGCATTTCCTCACCTACGGCCATTTTGACGAATGCATTTTCTATAAAGGCCTTTACTCCATTTATATACCCCTGACTAAACTTTGGAAGGTTAATCCAAATTTCATGCATGTCCACCATCACTACAATTACGACAATCCATATATAAGAAAAAACACATTCACAAAGTTTGCAAGTATAAACTACTTTCTGGACTTACAAAAGCAACACATCAAGCATGCATTTTAACACATCAAGCTAGAAATTAAAACAAAGCAAAATTATGCAGCATGCTTTAACAATATATATATATATGTATTAGTCCTACTGTACTTAACTTTCTATGCAATATTTAAATTGTCATACAAGGAAATAAGCAAGGAAAACAAAACTAGCAGCTTTAATTTCTAAAGTAAACACATAATACACGTAATTAGGTAAGAAAAAGAGAAGAGGTCAATACCTTAAATTAAGCACAAACTTAAAACCCAATTTCCTGAACTCAGTCCTGAAATCAAAGACAATAAATTACAAATAATTAGTTTTCATAAAAAATCAACATAAAAATTCACAAAATGAAATAAAAAAACATACACATAAACTAATCTAACAAGCACACATCAAGGAGGACTTTCAAATAAATTAATCTGCAACATTTATAACTTCACATATAATTTGATTTTCTTGGTATTTAGTAAAGTCTCCTTGATGTATATCATAGGCATTCGGGATTTAAATCTATATAATTAAATTAATCTTAGTACCACTGCATGATCAAGAAAATAAACTAAATGCAATCAGCCTTCAGGAATTCTGTCATGTAAAATCAACTAATAATATTTTTAGTATCTCAAAATCAGTGGTTATTACTTGGTAGAAGTCAAAACTTAGCCCATGAGCAGGAAACCAAATGTTATTTGTTCTACTTTCTACCATCAGCTATTGGTTCCAATCTAAGAGTCAGAGTAATTTTTTCATGAAACTGGGCACTAAAAAGAACTTTTCTGACTAAGTGCTAATTATTATCGAATATGCTTTAACTCATTAAATCTGTGCATTTGTTATTTTTCTGTGCATTGCCACAACTTGGTAGAAGTGACAATGTCTAACACAACTTGATATCTTTATACGTAATAAGCCTTATTATAATAAAAGTAGTATATATTTTATTTGCACAAAAGTTTGTTGATTATCTGCGGGAGGCAGACACTTGATTGAAACTTTACCATTGATATCATCAAAAATTATCTTAATCACATAGCTCAGATTATAAGACTAAGAAATCAAGTATGAAAACTAGATTTAATAGTATGTAATAAACATATAGACTATTGGTTGGCATTAAAGACTTCATTCATGCAAAATCCAACCATTATAGTTTTAATATGTCAAAAGGACAATGCATTAATCAATATTTCAATTACATACACAACCAAAAACTCAGTATTATTAGATTATTTCAATTCTGTAGTGCTATAGTCTGAGCTATCTTACTAAGATCAATTTAATCTTGCTAAAAAAAAATTACTACATTCAGTAAAAATGATTAAAAAAACATAGAGAAAAGGTGCTTCAGAGCGAACTACCAAGTATTGTAAAAAATAAATCCTACCATTTAAGAGAGATCAAACTAACATATATCAACTAAATAAACACACATCAAGTAGTTACATATATGAGAGAGAGGGGAGAGGGAGAGAGAGAGATATGGGGAACAGGAGGAGGGAGAGAGACTAACCACAGCAACCTCCAAGCCTCAACAGCAAGCTTCTCCGTAAGAGTTTGAGTTGCTACATTCACAATCTTGTTCTTCAAGTGTATATATCAACAAATCAATCAATAAAAAAACAAAAATATACAGACTTATGAAATTATATACAAATATACCGATTAAACTTACTAGAAATAACGTAAACAAAACCCCTAATTGAAAATAGGCTTGAAGTGCAAACCCAACAAAGAACACCTGAAATTAAAGAGTAAGACAGATGTTAGATGAAGTTTAAGGGATTATGTGTAAGAAAATGAAGTTTAATGAAGAACCAAAGCCCTAATTGAAGATCTCAAGCCTCCGCCTCCAATTCAATTGGCCCTAATTAAAAATACAAATCCCAATTACATACTAGAGAGTGAAAGTCCTGGCGACAGAGAGGTGGACAGAGAGGTTAGCACTGAGAGAGGTGATTAGTCGCAGAGAGGTTAGTACGGGTAGGGATAGAAGAGTCGAAGTGGGAGAGTGAGAAGTCTGTGGAAATGTTAGTGAAAATTTGGGCGGAATTTCTCGAAATGTTACCCGCTTGTTTTGTAAAATGCACGAGTCTGAAAAGGGTCTAAATTTATTATATTTATATATATTATAATAATTTTAATATATAAACTAATAAACAAAAGTCAAATAATTATATTAGGAATATTTTATTATTTATATATTTTATTACTTTTATAATCATATATTGACACTTTTTGTCATTAAGACTTATATATTTGTTCTCATATAAAAATGAGGTGAATTTGATATTTTTTTATTTTTTTTATATTTATAATTCTATATCATTTTTTTATATTTTACTACTTTAAAAATGCTATTTTAAAATTTTAAGTTTTATTATATATAAAATTTGTGTATCCTCATGTATCTCATTATTCAATTTATATATCATCTCAAATTCTTGTAAAATTAATTTAAATAAATATTTAATCTTTTTTTTGACCAAAAATAAATATTCAATCTTAAAAAATATTTATTTCCGTTTTAATACTCTAAGCTAACACTTTAGAAGTATGTTACAAGCTGAAACACTTTGTAGCTAATGTAACACCACATTTTGAGCTAAGGTAACATAAAATATACAACGTTATAATAGATCCTAAGGAGGATAGCTAAGGTAACATATTGGGGTAACATTTCTCTAGTGGGTGTTGCAATAGGTCATTTATGGTGTAGTGAAAGTTCTTAAATAGTCTCTCGTCATCACCATTCGAATCGTAGTAATATTTGATTAGCATTGGATCAATAAAGAGACAAGATTTTTCTTTCTCTTCATCAAGGGTTTTCCACAAAAAACTGTATCAAATGGATTGGTGTTTATAAATTTCACAATCTTGGCAACTCTTTTAACATGCAAATCAACATTCAATTAAAAAATTAATTATACCTTATATATTGATCAGCCTGAGCATCACTCAAGTTTTCTGTATCTAATTGATTCACTACAAAGAATTAAAATTGAGTAATCAGAATTGCGATTGAATTTTTATGAAAGAACTTAAGGAACAAATCATAGAAATGATACCTATGTCGCTTTCTCCAGCGAATCGAGCTGTTTTCCTCATCTTGAATTGTAGTTGGGTTCTCCCTTTTGGTGCTTTTTTTAAAAACCCTGATTACTTTAAGAAGCCAAGCACTCCGTATGTGATGGTTTTAGACAGAGTTGTACAAATATAGACAAAATTGACAACTTTTAGAACTTCTTAGTACCGTATGTCTGATACATTTATTGATTAGTCAAGGGAATCTTATTTATGAAAATATACCTGTGTATTAATATATCTTTTTATACGCTATGATCCCTAAATAAACCAATTTTTTCAAGAATATAATATAGACATTAAATTCAAAGTACAGTTCGTCATTTAATACACGTGTTTGTTCTCTTCATTAAATGATTAATGCTGAATAATCAAAATCACATTTTGTTCTAGATTCTTTACCGTGTTCATGAGAGCATTTATTTTGGTTTTTTGGTTCGATATAGATGTCGTTTTTTTAATCTTAGTTGGAAAACATGACATTAAATTTTTTTTTCAAGGTTTTATTTCAGATTGAACAAAAATTAAAAGGAAAAAACCAAAAGCTCTTCTTCATGGTGTTCACGAAGAATCAGTCCATTAAAGGAGGTTAAAATTGTGTTACTTGAATCTTTGTGTTGAGATTTTTTCCTTTTGTTTTCTCTGATTTAATGTCCTGTTATGGTAGTTGACTATAAAAATTCCAATTTTGTTCTTAATATACATAAAGGTGTTTTTTTAATCTAGTTGAAAGAGTAGAACATTAAATTTTTTGAAAAGTATTTTAATATTTTTTAAAATGATTAAGACCGAGCATATTTTTATATTATTTTTAAAAACATTTTAATATCGTTCTGGATTCTAGATGATGTTCATGAGTAGAATTTTAAATCATTTTAAATATTGTACGTGTATTTTCCTTTTTGATTTTTATTGAAGAAGCAGCACATTAAAATTTATAATAAAAAAATTGTATTTTTAAGTAATTTATGCTTATAGGAAAAGAACTTTAGGAAAAATCCGAAGTATTGATAAAAAAAAAAAGGAAAAATCCGAAGTAAAGAACTTCATTACAAACTCAGAAAATTATCCGGCAAAAATAAGAATATAACAGTTATGCTCACAGTTTTTTTCACGGATCACCACAAATATATGCACACCAAATGCATAATGCAGATTTTGTAACAAGTCATTTTAGTTGATCAGCAAATTTGCTTGATCATTCATCTTCTTAAAAGAATTCTTTAGAGACTCCAATCTCTCATCAGGAACATCATTGTTAGTTGCATGCATAATGTGCAATAACAAGGTCTGCTGAATTGACTAGTAAGAGGTTAAAAGAGATTCCAGCAAGGTGTGTTTCCCCTGAAAAACAAAAGTTAAATATTTTTAAAAGACAAGAATTTACCAAACACAAGAACCCAAAGCAGAAGCACTGGTAACATCAAAGCTTACTGGGTTATTTTCATGTATGGTTTTATCTCTGCCGCTCTTCGAAGTGGTCCCCTGTTAATACATTTGTAATAAGATAAATTGAACCAACATAACAAAGAAGAACAACAAGAAGATAGTTCGAACAAAAGAAATAATTATTTGACCTTTTCGAATGTTTTTTTTGAATTGCCTTGCTGTTCTGGACTAGCACTGCGGATTTCAGTTGATGGCATCGTAACATCAATTTGGTTTTCTTCCTTTTTAAATTTCCATTCTAGACCTTTAGAAGTGAACTACGTAACCAAGCATATTCTCAGTATACTCCAAATTCTAATATATTACATTTTACATTGTTATGGAAGTATTTTATAAATAAGATCAGCATATGAAATCTCATCAAAACCTTGGGTATCAAATCCCAGTCTAGATCATTACCAACCTTCTTTGGAGTATCACAGACGCCATGTCCCTTAAAAAATGTTCAAGACTATAGGTTAGAGAATGTAATTTCATATTTGGAATTATAAAATGAAACACCTTGCAGTAAAAAAAACATATCAGCTAATAAAAAAACTTTCACTTGGAGAGAAAGATCTTTCACTACAGAGAATTTAGGAGACCTTACAAGCTGTTTATTAACTAATTTTTGACTCTGGTAGTCCATCGCATCTGAAGTAAGCTCATACTTTCTATGTAACATGAGTATGAAACATTAGTGCGTTTTCGACAACAGCTGCTCAAAGGTACAAAACTATATAAAAAAACAACTTATAAAAATATTGACTGTTACTATCTAATAACCTTTACCCTGCAGTTTTCTAGAGTCATGTAGTGAATTAAAACATGGTTTCTGCAAATCACCATCCACTATAAAAGACCTCTCCATGAGAACTTGTTCAACTCTGTGCAGACAATAATTGTTCCAAGGTAAGAACCTTGGTGTGATTTTATCTGGGAAAAAGCTCTTCCCGATGTAACTATCCAGAAAGAAGTACTAACAAAAAAATAACAGGAGTCATTATCTAAATTATTTAAGTCAACCGTTGTATGATATGAAACATATTTTTTAAAATGCATACCAGCAGGAAAGGTAGCGATCCAGTGTAGAACTTTGTTTCAGGGTTTTGACGCTAATATTTAGTCGACTTCTTCACACAATCAACAACAAACCCACACCAATTATAATCAAAACAACGGTCTAGTTCACAGCATAATCCTAACAACTTTTGTCTGATATATGAATTTGAGGGAGCTTCGAAAAAAAAACATGTCATTAGAGATATAAAGTTCTTTTTGAAATTTTGGTCTACAATGGTTGAATCCCTCACAACAGCATAAACATTTTTCACAGCAACTCTGAAAGCATTCTCACTTCCACTATACTACCTCCTCCATTCCTTTGCCAGTGGTTCACTATTAAAGAATGGTATAGACTTCGGTCCCAGTGGGAACCCAAGAACAGAATGGACATCATTCTAAGAAATTTTGAGAGTTTCACCCTCAACCACTATGCTGCATGAGTCAGAGTCAAAATTGTTTACAATATTGTAAGACAGATATTTAGGATAATTCTGAAGGCGAAAATTCAAAATACTTCCAAACCCTGTCCTGGAAACCCATTCTCTTTGAGAACTACTCAAGTTCCTAATCATGTCACAAAATAATGCTGGACTAAATTTCATGAGAAGTTTACGCCCTTTTCTGACAATCTTATCGGTGTTTTTAACAAAAACAACTGCTTGATCTTCAATATCCTGTGTCTCTTGTTCTCTCACTCCTACAGCCTATATGGACAACATTGTAACGTAAAGTGAAAATGCAATAAATATGTTAAAATGGATGTAGGTAAATAAATGTTTTTTATCGTCCACTCGCTGTTTTTTGCCTTCCTCTTATCACATATCCATATATCATTATCTTTATCAAACAAAGAAAATATAACAGTGTTAGAAGATATAGTTTCCAAGTCTCTATTTTATATAGCAAACAACTATATAATGAGGCACGTGTAGAGTACAAGTAATCATGAATTATGTATATAGGTTAAAAAAATCGCACCAGATAAACATGAATCTATTAGTGTCGTAACATCAACATCAAATCTTTTTTTTCCAGAACAGCCACCTGTGAAAAAGCACAAGCGAAAATGTTGCTAATATGTATATAGATTTTTAAAAGTTAACATTATTTGTTTTAGTGGTTTCAAGTTATCTCACTTGATCTCTTAAAAATTGCCATCAAGCTGTGATGGAATTTTTCAATTCTTTCAGTGGTGAACCAATGCTTTGTCATATGAAATTAATTATAAAAGAATAATCATAACAACAGATTATTGTAATTCAATTAACTGAATATTTTGAAGTTTGAAACCTACAAAGGAAGGATAGTCAGTCATTAAAACGAATGTTAACGGACACATCTTCAAGAACATCGTGATGTAAAACAACACGAAGAACCCACAGCTTTTTGTGTCATTCTGCTATGGTACCTATCAATTTTATAACAAACACTTAGATAGTTTTATTCACTATGCCATAACCAACAGGCAAGAACTATAGTCACCTCAGGCACAAGGAAAGGGATGGTTGTCGGGTTCTTTGCGGAACAGTCTGTACTAGCATACTTGTAAAAGGATTTCAACAGCCTACATTAAAAAGAAATATTCAATCTTCAATGGCAAGTAATCAGACATTTACAAAACCCAAACAAAGTAGTAATTTCTCATAAAAAATTACCCTCTCATAAACTCTTCTACTTTGCTAGAGAAAGATCCTTTTAATGAATCCAGAATTAACATTGTTGGTCGCTCACTTCCACCTCTGACATCATTGTTCGGATTGCATAAGATCACCAAAACCCAATGATTCCTAATTTTTCATTTTTTTTAGTACATATGACTCGTTTTTAAAAACATAAAATAGAACAGGATAAAAACTTTAACACATACCATAGGCATATTGGGAAAAAAACATACTTCCTTCCAAAGAAATCGTCCTTTAACAGTCTTTTAAATACCTTTTCTCTTCCGACATTATCATATTAACTTTTAATTAGTAGCGAATCAACGTATAGACATTGCCCTGCCTTCTCCCCATCCAGTAATGACCACAAACGACTACATAAAAATTTGAGTAAACAATACAATTAGTAAAAATTCTCATCAATTCATTGCATGCAGAACAAAGTTGTGTCAAATCGGAAAGCATACCTTAAGTACAGATCCGCTTGATCATCATTTAGCTTCTCTGGATCAGCTATAAAAACCGAAAATGAACATCAATAAGATTTGCATAATGTCTAACTCTTATGCATAATATGTAATCTTTATTACTACAATACCTATGTCTACCGTATGAGAGATGTGACGGACCCAACATAAATAACCGACTAAAGAATGCATAATACGAAAGATAATTAAACTACGAAATTATAAAATATTAATCTACAAGTCTAAATCCACACTCCCGGAATAACCAGGAATGAGTATGAACAACATCTAAAGTTATTACAAACCCAAATTAAAATCCAAATTAAGTCTAAGTCATTACTACACATTTTAAACCCCAAAAGTTCAAAAGATATTAACTAGGGAACTACAAGTTCCCAACCTGCTCCATCATACGGCGATATGCAATCCCATTGCCTGAGGTGGTCTTACGGGCGGTCTGCTTGAATCGGGCCATTCTCGGGTTTCACTGAAGGGTTATAACAACAACAATATATATATGAGCAAAAAGCTCAGCAAGTGAAAGCAGTATATAAAACAGTTCACAATATGCAATATAATCAAGTGCAAAAGCAACAGTAGATATCACAAGGTAAAATCACAAGTAAAGGTGCAAAGTGAGATAACAAGTTTATTGGAATTGGAAACACACAGCGCTACGAGCATTGAGGGGTGATCAGCCCACACCAAGGTCCGAACCACATAAAGTGATTCAACCAGGGAGGATCCTCGGCACACATTGGCCTTAAACAGACATCAGGCTCCCCGCTACCGATGCTGCAATAATTGACTGGCGCCTGATTCTTAATATATTATTATCCAATTCCTTTTTAAGGTCATATCAATTCAATTCATTTTCAAAAGGGGTATTGATCAAGGACAAGTTATAAGCAAGGGTGTTTTTCAAAATACAAGTGATCTTTCTAAAGTAGGGAATGTTATTAAGATCAGGGTTCCAAAAGAGATAATTCAATTTAATGTGGGGTATCAAGTTCTCATTATTCATCAAGGGACTATTGGAGTATAATCATGTGGGTGTAGGGTGATATTATATGAAAAAGGTAATTCAAGTATTAAGGGTATTATTTGAATCCAAAGTTATGATCATGAGGGGTGATAAGGTAATTCAGTCCTAAGTAAACAGTAATTCAACGTTCACAGGGTATACAATTATCAAGCAAGTATAAAGGAAGAGTTTCACTTGCCTGGATAAAGCTTACTGAACTCTTGTATAGATGCTTCTAGGGGTTCCTTGCCTGGCCTCCTACTTGCACCTATAATTAATAGTATCCTCGTCACTAACTACCCTTTCGTGTATAAATATATACATATATATAAATAAATATATACATATATATAAAATATACACTTAAAATTAATTAAAACAAATAACATATTCATCAAGCAATGCACATAACAAGTAAAGCATGGCATTTAGTTACTTAACTATTATCACTTAGTAATCCTCCAACTATACTTAAATCACTTAAGCAATTAATCAAGTAACACATAAGGTCTAAGACCAATACCTCCTAACTATACTCTACTGACCTCAACTTAACCAATTATTAGTAGGGCACACTTGTGCCCCACCTCCCAAGACTTACAAGTGAAGTGCAACCTAAGTGTCTTACTAGTATGCTTACCTTGGCGACACTTGGGTGCCTTGGTAAAAATAATGCATCTACACTAAGTGAATTGACTTAAACTAACTTTCACTATCTAATATGACTTAAAACTAACTCATGGACTCAATATGAGGTCAAGGCCTCACTGATGACACACTCAAATGCAATGCATCCTAAGTTGGTACTAGAATGTGACTCCATGTGTGACACTTGTGTTCTTTAGTGGAAATGAGGCATCTCCACTTAAGGTATTGACTCTAAACTAATTTCTATAGGTTGGTACAATGCTAAACTAACATTATGAAGTGATGTGACTCAAAGACCTTGCCTATATGGGTCCTTAAAAACTAGTGCACTAAAGTGACCATTCCGCCTAGGCAGTTTAACACCTCTTGGGGGTTTTGGCAAAAACAAGTGTTTCCACCATGTGCCTTGGTGAAATTGTGACTCCTCTGGATACCTAAGACTTAAATCTAATATGTGCCCTTGGAATGAAACTAAGGCCTTGCTCAGGCCTCCTTGGGCCTCCATGCCAAGTTGGCACAGAACAACCTGACCTGCTGTGGGGACTGCCCTGACTTTACCAACTTGTAACTCACTAAACTCACTCAATACACCAATCCAATGACTCAATTAGCTTCCTAAGACTTCCCTAAACTCATATAAATCAAGGCCCTATGAAGGCCTCATCAATGACAAGGTTTTAACCACTCAAGGATACAATTAATCCTAAAATGCCCTGTTCTGTCCTATACTCAAAGATGTGCGTGTGCATCTATGTAAATGATTATTTTTATGACTTCTAAGGCTACTGGAGACTTGTGTACATCAAGTCCCAACTCCAGGAGACTTGGGTCTATGAGGGCCTAAGCATGACACATCCAATTCTCATGGTTTCTAAGGTGTAAAAATCTGCCATGGTGTGTGGGTGTCTCCTTCCACCTTTACTCCCTTCCAAACACCATAAACCAATCAATCAAACCACAAATCCTACTCTACAATATACATACACCTACTGACTAGCTTCTCAAGGGAGTTTACAACAATTATCCATAGTATATATATATATAAACCGAAGCAAAATACAAGGCAAAAACAGAGCAGAATTTTCAGGGAGCATTCATGAGCAAAATTTCGAATGTAACATAATGGTATTCACATAATGGCTACTGATTACTACTAGATATCATCATACACACCATAAACTATCATTTTAGCACTTAGAGCATGGCATGCATTACTCAAAAATCACATACAAAACTCAAATTCATAGCTTTATATTCGGTTTTCACATAACTCAACATGCATTACTATAATCTCTCAAATATAGCTCTAAATCATATTGTAACATCAAGAGAATAGACATGCAAGGGCTGATTATTCACCAAAATCTCACCACAACAATATACCCTTCAAAAATTCAAGAAACAAACTCCCAAAACCATGAAATTTTCGAGTGACCACACACATACATTCGGCTCTTCCTTAGAGTCATGGCCGAATGTGATGAAACATGAGTATGACTTGGTCAAATAGAGGTGTAAACCCATCCAAGATCATCTCAAGTTAATCTTTAGGAGCCACCAAAATAGAGACCCTAAGCTCATAAGAACCAAGGCCCTATTTCGGCTCCAAACTCAACATGCAAACAAAGTTCTAACCTTAAAGTGAAGATACAAGCTTGAGTGATGAAAGTTTTGGCCTCCAAAAGCTTGAAATGGTGAAGAATGAAAAAAAAAATGGTAGAGAGAGGTATAGAGAGAGATTCGGCCGAGAGGGAGATGAGGGAGTAGAGAGAAGTGAGAGAGAGAGGAGAGAAATGAGGGTTTTGGTGGGTGAAAGGGGGTGTGACAAGTGGAGCTATATGCTTGCTTTGACCCCTCTTTTGACTAGAAAAGTGTTAGTGGGGTTGGAAATGTCTAGCTTGTCCTTGGAAGCAATGTATGTGGTGTTTGCATGCAAGGGTAATGTAGACATTTGATAAATAATAAAAGTGTGATTAAAAGAGTATTAAAAGAAAGAGTTTTAGTAAATAAAGTACAAATTTATAAATCATGAAATTAATATCACAAATAATATGAGATTTTAGAAGTTTAATAAAATAGTTTTCAAAAATTTTGGACAAGGAATGAATTTTAAAAGAAATATTACAAGTAGAGCTCTAATATACATATCACCCAAAAATATAAAACACGAATATAATACATATAAAGTCTCGAGAGAAATATATATATATATTCATCGCTATTATACAAGTTAAAGTTATCGGCTACTCGCAGTTATCAAATATCACTAAATTATACCAATCTCTATTATTATTAAACCGGGTAGCGACAACGATCACATTTTTAATATAAAGTCAAAACCGTCGCAACTAGTTATATTATTTAATCGCGTAGCGAGAATTATCCATCAAAAGTCATACAAGTACTTTCTAACTATAATCGAAAGTCACGTAACAATAAACGAGTCAATTTCACATAATTTGGCTATTAAAACACGAAATTTTATATATCACCAAAAATGAAATACTGTAATATATATATATATATATATATATATATATATATATATATATATATATATATATATATAAGTCAAATATTACAGGCGTTACATCCTTCCCCCCTTAAAAGGATTCTGACCCCAGAATCTAAGTAAACAAATGAGGATACTTATCTAACATATCACTTTCTAATTCCCACGTTGATTCTTCAACCTTGGGATTCCTCCACAAAACTCTAACTAAAGGAACTGTCTTATTCCTTAACACCTTATCCTTTCTATCTAGAATGTTAACCGGTTGCTCGATATAAAACAAATCGGGCTCTATTTCAACTGGTTCATTCTCTATGATGCACTTGGTGTCGGGGTTGAACTTCTTAAGCAATGAGACATGGAAAACATTGTGAACGTGCTGCCTTTGAGGCGGTAAGGCTAGTTCGTACGCTACTTTCCCAATTCTGCTTAGAATCTCAAAAGGACCAATAAATCTTGGACTCAGTTTCCCTTTCTTTCCGAATCTTGCTATTCCTTTCCAAGGTGACACTTTCAGCAAAACGGCTTCTCCAATTTCAAACTCAACATCTTTTCTGTGCGGGTCAGCGTACTTTCGTTGCCTATCTTGAGCTGCAATCAATCTGCTTCGAATTACATCTACTGCTTCCTTCGTTTGCTGGATCAATTCTGGACCAATTACTTTCCTTTCTCCAACTTCATCCCAATATATCGGAGATCTACACTTCCTTCCATAAAGAGCTTCGTACGGGGGCATTCCAATGCTGGCATGATAACTGTTATTATACGAAAACTCAACTAAAGGCAAATGCTCGTCCCAATTTCCTTTGAAGTCCAAAGCACAAGACCTTAACATGTCTTCGATAGTTTGAATTGTACGCTCGCTTTGTCCGTCCGTTTGTGGATGATAAGCAGTACTCATCTTCAGTCGGGTTCCCAAATGTTCTTGAAATTGCTTCCAGAATCTAGAGTTAAAACGAGGGTCTCGATCTGACACAATAGATACTGGAACTCCATGACGAGTAACAATCTCTTTCAAATACATGTGAATCAGCTTGTCCATTGAAAATCTCTCGTTGATTGGCAGAAAATGAGCCGACTTGGTCAATCGATCAATGATTACCCATATAGCATCATGATTAGATTTCGTCCTTGGCAATCCAACTATGAAGTCCATTGCAATGTGCTCCCACTTCCATTCTGGTATCTCTAAAGGCTGTATCAATCCACTTGGCTTCTGATGTTCAGCTTTTACTCTTTGACAAGCGTAGCATTTACTGATCCATTGAGCAATTTCCTTCTTCATGTCTGGCCACCAAAAGTTTTGCTTCAAATCTTGGTACATTTTTGTACTTCCGGGGTGAATAGAAAATTCTGAATTGTGAGCATCCTTCAAAATTTCATTCTTCAATTCTTCCACATTTGGTATCCAAATTCTTGATGAAAACCTCAAGATTCCATGATTATCTTTTTGAGTACAAATCTCTTCTCCGGTCAACTCATTCATCTTCTCATTCATCACTTCCTCTTGGCACTTCTTTATCTTTTCCATCAATTCAGGCTGAAAAGTCATGGTACAAATCATTTATGTAGGTGCACTTGGAGCTCGAATTTCAATTCCCATCTTCTCAAATTCCTGTGATAGTTCTTGAGCCATGGTCAGCATATTCAACCTTTCTTTGCAACTTAACGCATCTGCTACTACGTTCGCCTTTCCGGGATGATAGTTAATCGTGCAGTCGTAGTCTTTAATCAATTCCAACCATCTTCGCTGCCTCATGTTCAACTCTTTTTGCGTGAAAATGTACTTCAAGCTTTTGTGATCCGTGAATATTTCACACTTCTCGCCATAAAGATAGTGTCTCCAAAGCTTCAAAGCAAACACAATTGCTGCCAATTCCAAGTCATGAGTCGGATATCTTTGTTCGTGTTGCTTGAGTTGTCTTGACGCGTAGGCTATCACCTTCCCGTGTTGCATTAAGACACAACCTAATCCTTTGTACGACGCATCACTGTAGATAACAAAATCTCCTTGATCATCTGGCAGAGCTAGAACTGGAGCGGTGACTAACTTCTGTTTCAACTCTTGAAAACTCTTTTCACATTTGTCGGTCCATTCAAACTTCTCATTCTTCCGAGTCAATCTTGTCAACGGTACTGCAATCTTTGAGAAATCCTTCACAAACCTTTGATAATATCCGGCCAATCCCATGAAACTTCTCACTTCAGTTGGGGTCTTTGGCCTCTCCCAATTTATTACAGCTTCTATCTTTGTTGGATCCACTCGAATGCCTTCACTTCCTACAATATGCCTTAAAAACTGCAATTCTCGTAGCCAGAATTCACATTTAGAGAACTTTGCATATAACTTCTCCTTCCTTAAAGTTTCCAAAGCTATCCTCAGATGTTCAGCATGTTCTTCTTCACATTTCGAGTATATGAGAATATCGTCGATGAATACAATGACGAACTTGTCCAAATACTTCTTGAATACACGGTTCATCAAATCCATGAAGGCGGCTGGTGCGTTTGTCAATCCGAATGCCATAACTAGAAACTCGTAATGTCCATACCGAGTTCTAAAAGCGGTCTTTGGGATGTCTTCCGGCTTAATCTCCAATTGATAATATCCCGTACGCAAGTCAATCTTCGAAAAGTAAGTTGCTCCTGTGAGTTGATCAAATAAGTCGTCGATTCGAGGCAAAGGATACCTATTCTTGATTGTCAGCTTGTTCAATTCTCTATAGTTGATGCACAATCTCATGCTTCCGTCCTTTTTCTTCACAAAAAGAACTGGAGTTCCCCACGGGGATACACTCGGCCTTATAACTCCTTTGTCTAACAATTCTTGCAATTGCTTGGCCAACTCCTTCATTTCTGCCGGCGCAATTCGATACGGTTGCTTCGAAACTGGTTCTGTGTCGGGTGCTAAGTCAATAGAAAACTCAATTTGACGGTCGGGAGGCAATCCAGGGAGATCAGGAAATACATCAAGAAATTCATTAACTATCGGAATACTTTCTATATTCGGGGTCTCTTTTGATCTATCAATCACATGAGCCAAATAACCTTCACAACCTTGTCTTATCAACTTCTTAGCTTCAATTATCGTCAAAAATGTCTTAGCTTGTTTCTGCCCTTTAAACTCTACTTTCTTGCCTTGAGGAGACTTAAGGATTATCTTCTTCTTCTTATAGTCTATTTGAGCACCATTTTCTGCTACCCAATCCATACCTAGTATGACATCAAATTCTCATAATCGAAAAGGTATAAGGGAAGCAGGAAAACTATAGCCAGAAATCTCTATAGTACACCGGGGGCAAATACTTCTAACAGATACTTGTTCTTGATTAGCAACAATGATAGATAAGGGTTCAGCTAACGGTTCAATTTCACAATTCAACTTGCCAACAAAAGATTCAGATATGAAAGATCTAGTCGCTCCAGAATCAAATAGCACTTTAGCATGGATGTTGTTGACAAAAAGCGTACCTGCCACAACCTCAGAACTCTGAACAGCATCTTTAATATTCATGTTGAATGTCCTTGCTTGAGCCAGATAAGAGGGATGGAAAACAGGAGTTGTAGACTCAAAAACTGGAGTAGAAGGTAATTGTAGAATCGGAGCAGAAGATGTCATTCCTTGATTGTAAGGGGTAGCTGCCAACTGCATCAACTTGTTGGTTCCAGAAGCTTTGCAATCTCTTGACACGTGACCGGTCTTCCCACACTTAAAACATGTAACAGAAGGCTTCGGGTTCTGGCACTCGTTTGCATAATGACCCTTCGAGTTGCACTTGAAACAGACAATATCAGCCTTATTACAATTTCCCGTGTGTTTCTTGTTGCAAAACTTGCATTCTGAATTTGCTTGTTGACTCCTCTGACCACTCGGTCCTTGAACCTTCTTCACATTCCTATTATCACCGTTCTTGAAACCTCAGGGTCCTCCTTGACTCTGAAATCCAAACTTCTTGAAATTCTTCCCTTTTTGGCTCCCTTGAGCCGAACCTTCACCATTATTCCCAAACTTCCTCTTCTTGTTGTCCTTCTCCTTCTGATTCTGATCACTTTCTCCTTCTATTACCATTGCCTTTCGGACCACTTCAGCATATGTGGCCAATTCAAAAGCAGCCACTCTGCTTCGTAGCCAAGGCTTCAATCCTTGTTGAAATCTCTTTGCTCTTTTCTCATCCGTGTCAACATAATCTCCCACGAACCTTGCCAATTCTGTAAATTTCTTCTCATATTCTCCAACAGTCATTCCTTCTTGCTTCAATTCAAAGAACTTTAACTCCATCTGAGTTTGCATTATACCTTGGGAAGTACTTGTCTAAGAAAATCCTCTTGAATCTATCCCAAGCAATAACCTCACCTTCTTCCAAAGCACGAGCTAACTCCCACCAGTAGTTTGCTTCATCTTTCAGAAAATATGACGCATACTCAACCTTCTTATCATCGGTTACAACAGCCAAGGTAAAAGCCTTCTCCATCTCCTTAAGCCAGGATTGAGCTTCAACAGGATCTTGAGTTCCTCGGAACTCGGGTGGTTTCACAGCTTGGAAAGATTTGAAAGTTGTAGGTGGTGGTGGTTCTTGTTGTTGTTGTTGGAGTTGTTGTTGGAGTAGTTGTTGTTGTTGAGCAAGGGTGACAGATTGTTGGTGAAGAAGTTGCATAAGTTGAGCCCAGGTTGGTGGTGGTTCTTCGGTATTTTCATTGTTGGTGTTGCGGGTTCTTCGAGGAGGCATGATTCTGAATTTAGACAAGAAAAGCTTATTCACAGTTCAATATATGCATACAAGTTATATCAAAGGGAAAATATTGGGTACAAAGGTATATTATTCAAGAGTTATTCACATGGTAACGGTTTATTGTTGTTATTATGGCATCATGGTATGTGTGTGTATTATTAGAGTCTAAGGTATCATATTGCAAAGGTATAATTATTCGGTCAAGATCATATTCATGGTATATTGGCATGGTTTAAGCATGATCAAATTCTATAGGGTTTAACATGGCAATTTCTATCTAAGCATGGCATATATATTGACAATACGAGATGAATAGTCAAAGTGCGAATATTAAACATTAGTTCAAATGATAAGTACGGAGCAGTACGAACGGATAATAAAGTGCGAATAAAGTCTTCCCGAAACAATCCGGGGTACAAAGTACGAAATGGAAAGTCAAAGTACGGATAACACGATAACAGAAATAAATAGACTAAGAGATAGTCTAGGGGGATGGTGATGATGCTGGTGAAGCTGGTGGACTGGCAACTGGCTCACGGAGACTGCTAACCACACGGCGGAGCTCGTCAGTAATGGCGGTCAAAGTGATACGGCTCTCACGCTCGCGGTAGGGTGGAATAGCTGCCAAATGGTCCTCGGCCATGAGAATGATCTCCTCGACCCTAGCAATCAAACGGGGACGGTTGCCCTCATCATCAAAGTCCTCACGGTACAGCTGGTCAATCCGGTGCTGGAGAATCGTGTTCTGGCCCTCGAGTCGGTCAGTAAGCCTCACCATCTGCTCGTGAAGCGGGAGCGGAACAGTAGCCGGGAATCCGGGACTAGACGATGACGATGCCTGCCAATAGTTATATATATATTTATACGCAGTTATAGTAAAAAGGGTGGGAAAACTTAAAAGATTCTAACGCCCCAAGTCCCACATGATCTAAGTTCATCTTAACCTCTAAATCCTATCTTATATTCATTTATCATATGTTGTTCAGTGACTCAAACCTGTCGCTCTGATACCAACTGTGACGGACCCAACATAAATAACCGACTAAAGCATGCATAATACGAAAGATAATTAAACTACGAAATTATAAAATATTAATCTACAAGTCTAAATCCACACTCCCGGAATAACCAGGAATGAGTATGAACAACATCTAAACTTATTACAAACCCAAATTAAAATCCAAATTAAGTCTAAGTCATTACTACACATTTTAAACCCCAAAAGTTCAAAAGATATTAACTAGGGAACTACAAGTTCCCAACCTGCTCCATCATACGGTGATATGCAATCCCATTGCCTGAGGTGGTCTTACGGGCGGTCTGCTTGAATCGGGCCATTCTCGGGTTTCATTGAAGGGTTATAACAACAACAATATATATATGAGCAAAAAGCTCAGCAAGTGAAAGCTGTATATAAAACAGTTCACAATATGCAATATAATCAAGTGCAAAAGCAACAGTAGATATCACAAGGTAAAATCACAAGTAAAGGTGCAAAGTGAGATAACAAGTTTATTGGAATTGGAAACACACAGCGCTACGAGCATTGAGGGGTGATCAGCCCACACCAAGCTCCGAACCACATAAAGTGATTCAACCAGGGAGGATCCTCGGCACACAATGGCCATAACCAGACATCAGGCTCCCCGCTATTGATGTTGCAATAATTGACTGGCGCCTCAGTCTTAATATATTATTATCCAATTCCTTTTTAAGGTCATATCAATTCAATTCATTTTCAAAAGGGGTCTTGATCAAGGACAAGTTATAAGCAAGGGTGTTTTTCAAAATACAAGTGATCTTTCTAAAGTAGGGAATGTTATTAAGATCAGGGTTCCAAAAGAGATAATTCAATTTAATGTGGGGTATCAAGTTCTCATTATTCATCAAGGGACTATTGGAGTATAATCATGTGGGTGTAGGGTGATATTATATGAAAAAGGTAATTCAAGTATTAAGGGTATTATTGGAATCCAAAGTTATGATCATGAGGGGTGATAAGGTAATTCAGTCCTAAGTAAACAGTAATTCAATGTTCACAGGGTATACAATTATCAAGCAAGTATAAAGGAAGAGTTTCACTTGCCTGGATAAAGCGAACTGAACTCTTGTATAGATGCTTCTAGGGGTTCCTTGCCTGGCCTCCTACTTGCACCTATAATTAATAGTATCCTCGTCACTAACTACCCTTTCGTGTATAAATATATACATATATATAAATAAATATATACATATATATAAAATATACACTTAAAATTAATTAAAACAAGTAACATATTCATCAAGCAATGCACATAACAAGTAAAGCATGGCATTTAGTTACCTAACTATTATCACTTAGTAATCCTCCAACTATACTTAAATCACTTAAGCAATTAATCAAGTAACACATAAGGTCTAAGACCAATACCTCCTAACTATACTCTACTGACCTCAACTTAACCAATTATTAGTAGGGCACACTTGTGCCCCACCTCCCAAGACTTACAAGTGAAGTGCAACCTAAGTGTCTTACTAGTATGCTTACCTTGGCGACACTTGGGTGCCTTGGTAAAAATAATGCATCTACACTAAGTGAATTGACTTAAACTAACTTGCACTATCTAATATTACTTAAAACTAACTCATGGACTCAATATGAGGTCAAGGCCTCACTGATGACACACTCAAATGCAATGCATCCTAAGTTGGTACTAGAATGTGACTCCATGTGTGACACTTGTGTTCTTTAGTGGAAATGAGGCATCTCCACTTAAGGTATTGACTCTAAACTAATTTCTATATGTTGGTACAATGCTAAACTAACATTATGAAGTGATGTGACTCAAAGACCTTGCCTATATGGGTCCTTAAAAACTAGTGCACTAAAGTGACCATTCCGCCTAGGCAGTTTGACACCTCTTGGGGGTTTTGGCAAAAACAAGTGTTTCCACCATGTGCCTTGGTGAAATTGTGACTCCTCTGGATAACTAAGACTTAAATCTAAGTTGTGCACTTGGAATGACACTAAGGCCTTGCGCAGGCCTCCTTGGGCCTCCATGCCAAGTTGGCACAGAACACCCTGACCTGCTGTGGGGACTGCCCTGACTTTACCAACTTGTAACTCACTAAACTCACTCAATACACCAATCCAATGACTGAACTAGCTTCCTAAGACTTCCCTAAACTCATCTAAATCAAGGCCCTATGAAGGCCTCATCAATGACAAGGTTTTAACCACTCAAGGATACAATTAATCCTAAAATGCCCTGTTCTGTCCTATACTCAAAGATGTGCGTGTGCATCTATGTAAATGACTGTTTTTATGACTTCTAAGGCTACTGGAGACTTGTGTACATCAAGTCCCAACTCCAGGAGACTTGGGCCTATGAGGGCCTAAGCATGACACATCCAATTCTCATGGTTTCTAAGGTGTAAAAATCTGCCATGGTGTGTGTGTGTCTGCTTCCACCTTTACTCCCTTCCAAACACCATAAACCAATCAATCAAACCACAAATCCTACTCTACAATATACATACACCTACTGACTAGCTTCTCAAGGGAGTTTACAACAATTATCCATAGTATATATATATAAACCGAAGCAAAATACAAGGCAAAAACAGAGCAGAATTTTCAGGGAGCATTCATGAGCAAAATTTCGAATGTAACATAATGGTATTCACATAATGGCTACTGATTACTACTAGATATCATCATACACACCATAAACTATCATTTTAGCACTTAGAGCATGGCATGCATTACTCAAAAATCACATACAAAACTCAAATTCATAGCTTTATATTCGGTTTTCACATAACTCAACATGCATTACTATAATCTCTCAAATATAGCTCTAAATCATATTGTAACATCAAGAGAATAGACATGCAAGGGCTGATTATTCACCAAAATCTCACCACAACAATATACCCTTCAAAAATTCAAGAAACAAACTCCCAAAACCATGAAATTTTCGAGTGACCACACACATACATTCGGCTCTTCCTTAGAGTCATGGCCGAATGTGATGAAACATGAGTATGACTTGGTCAAATAGAGGTGTAAACCCATCCAAGATCATCTCAAGTTAATCTTTAGGAGCCACCAAAATAGAGACCCTAAGCTCATAAGAACCAAGGCCCTATTTCGGCTCCAAACTCAACATGCAAACAAAGTTCTAACCTTAAAGTGAAGATACAAGCTTGAGTGATGAAAGTTTTGGCCTCCAAAAGCTTGAAATGGTGAAGAATGAAAAAAAATGGTAGAGAGAGGTATAGAGAGAGATTCGGTCGAGAGGGAGATGAGGGAGTAGAGAGAAGTGAGAGAGAGAGAGGAGAGAAATGAGGGTTTTGGTGGGTGAAAGGGGGTGTGACAAGTGGAGCTATATGCTTGCTTTGACCCCTCTTTTGACTAGAAAAGTGTTAGTGGGGTTGGAAATGTCTAGCTTGTCCTTGGAAGCAATGTATGTGGTGTTTGCATGCAAGGGTAATGTAGACATTTGATAAATAATAAAAGTGTGATTAAAAGAGTATTAAAAGAAAGAGTTTTAGTAAATAAAGTACAAATTTATAAATCATGAAATTAATATCACAAATAATATGAGATTTTAGAAGTTTAATAAAATAGTTTTCAAAAATTTTGGACAAGGAATGAATTTTAAAAGAAATATTACAAGTAGAGCTCTAATATACATATCACCCAAAAATATAAAGCACAAATATAATACATATAAAGTCTCGAGAGAAATATATATATATATATTCATCGCTATTATACAAGTTGAAGTTACCGGCTACTCGCAGTTATCAAATATCACTAAATTATACCAATATCACATTTTTAATATAAAGTCAAAACCGTCGCAACTAGTTATATTATTTAATCGCGTAGCGAGAATTATCCATCAAAAGTCATACAAGTACTTTCTAACTATAATCGAAAGTCACGTAACAATAAACGAGTCAATTTCACATAATTTGGCAATTAAAACACGAAATTTTATATATCACCAAAAATGAAATACTGTATAATATATATATATATAAGTCAAATATTACAGGCGTTACAAGAGAACCGAACCCTCTTCTTCATTCTTTTTGTTGTGAGAACTTTGGTTTTCTGATTGAGCTCTATGTATTTTGGGCAAGAACCCTCTTTCCACCTTTTAGAACATGGCAGTATTACATAAACAGAACCACTTCTAAATGCAATTAATTATGTATGACTGCGCGGTAATAAAAATAATTTGTCTACGTGTCAAGAATGCTAGTGTTAATTGAGTTATATTAGGATATTGTAAGGGTTAGCCCACTTAATCCGAGATTCTTTATACACAGTTTCCAATAATACTCTTTTATCTGTCCTGTCTTAAGAAAACATAGGTAAGTCATAATGTAATTTTTTTTTAATTAGATTCTCTTATGAAGGAAATGGATTCAATATGTATGTTTTTTTTTAAAATCAAATATAATATCTAGTTTTTTGCTATATTCTGATTCGTTTAAAGGTATTCATTTGGTTTTAATATATAGATTTATGTTATTTGTTTTTTTCCATTTGTCAGAACGTTCAACATATTTGTGTTTTTTTTTTGTCAACTACGATTGTACTTCTCAAAACGAGCAAAATTACTCTTTTTCCGATTACAGGAAATCACTACTACAAATAATGCATTAGACACCGGTCAAACGCCGATGTCTGTTAAAAATCCGACCGATATCTTCGTGTGCGATGTTATATGTATGGTAGTTAGACATCGGTCTTAACCCGATGTAAATATCATGTTCAGACATCAGTTTTCTCAAAAATTTTGATGTCTTTTGCTGAAATATTACCAATATATTGCTTTGTTACAACATGAATAATGATTTATTATGAGATTTGGCACCCTTTCAACACATACATCACAGGGCAATATAAACCATATGCATCGTTTTGTTAAAAAATTTGATGTAAAAACTAGATAAGACATCATTAGGAAAACAGGACCGATGTCCATGACCATTTTAACATCGATGTTTATTTAAAGACTAATGTAAATCATATATTCAACACTGCCTTATATATTAGACGATGTTAATGCCCTTTTTAACACCGTTTCTTATTTAAGAGACGATGTAAATGGTTTATTCAATATCGCTTTTTGTATATTAACTGATGTAAAATTACTCTTTAACACCTCCTTATAGCTCTTGATCGATGTAAAATCACATCTTTAACACCGTTTTTAATATAAAAATAGATGTAAAATGGCATCTTTAGTACTAGAAAGTAGAGTTTTAACACCATCATCAAGTTAAGAGCTGATGTAAAAGAATTTTCTAACATCGGTTTGTTACAACCCTTTGATATTAAAGGTTTATAAGACATCGTGTTAAAGATTAAAACTGATTTTAAAAAGTTTTCTAACATCAAATTTTTTAATTTTTTTGATATTAATTTTTTTTTAACATCAGTTTGTAACATACTCATAATGTCTTTAGTTTAAAAAACATCGGTTTAATTTAATATTGTAATGTACTTGTTCGTTTCAACATCACATACAAGGAAAAATGTGATGTCTATGAACTCATTTGACATCGGTTATATGTGAACTAATTGATGTAATTGTCATATCCATTTTTGAAACAAAAATTATACCATGCATGCAGCTTCTACACTCTTGCCAAAAACTAAAAGCACACTCTTGCCAAAACTGAAAGCACAATCTTGCCAATACTACAACAAACAAAACTAACCAGAAGAACAAAAAATCTAAAATTGCAGACACAAAAAATATAACCAATGTACTGAAATTCAATTTCATTTCCAATTACTAACTTCCCAACCAACAAATAATATTCAGCAGTACATACACATCCAAAATAGATACCAACTTCCCAACCAACAACGGTAAGACAATTCCCAAACTACAAAGTGCTAGAGCTGACAACATCCACATAACACCTCCTATATATACCATTTTAATTAATTACCATTCAATATAAGAAATTCAAACTAAATCTTGTCCTCAATAAATTCGAGAGCCTCCATACGGACCACATCCAGCTCCTCCTCTGTGTAACAATTTCGAGACCTGACCGCCCACTGAAAAGAAATAATATAATTATAATTAGAAGTTTAATAATATATTTTCATTTTAAATAAATCAACCTGCATGCAAGGCTATTAAAATAAAAATGCACCTTGGTCATGAAAGACATTTCTTTGTCCATAACAATGTCTCTCATATATCTAAGGACTGCATACCCACATTCAAATCCCCCTGGTTGCTTAGGCGATCCCTTAATTTGAGCAATCGTAGTGATACAAATGTATTAATAAGGTCATCCATAGAAATTAAAATAATTAAAATGAAATATTATAATGCAGATGCATGACTTACCATAAGATAGACTACTTTGGGAGTTCTCTTTGCCCTTCCACTTTGAGCATGGTAACTTGCCAATGCACTACAAAAAGAGATCATGCACTGGATGAGTATTCTTATACAGTTACATATTGAATTGTTCAACTAACAAGCAGAAAAATATAAAATTACTCTATTAGTCCTCGTTCCAAATCTCGAAAACGGGTGTTGTGTGGAAAAGGATTCATAATATAGAGATCGCCATCCCAAATTAAAACCAAAATCCAATGGGCCCTGTTTTTATTATAAAATACAAACTAAGTCAGACTTTAAATATTTAGACTAAAAATTAAAATATAACAACAACAAATATACGTACATATGATTATGTGGCATGAGATATAGTCGAAAATAATTATCCATCAACCGTTTGACACACAACACTTTGAAATTCTTTATTGAGGGTATATGTGGATGCAGGATCCAAAAAGACAAACAAGAGCGCGTCATCCTTCTTCCGGTCCTTATAACATAAATGATGCAAGTACCTACATCATATCGAAAATGGAAATAATTCAGATTGGACAATATGGTTGTCTATTATGCACAGTGAAAAGAATGAACAAATATGAAAAAATTGCTTACGCCATATACGCAGATACTACAGATTGTCCGATCATGTCAAACTCCAACAACGAGATCAAATTCTCTTGCAAAACAAATACTGTTTTCACAGCTCCAAATACATCAGCGCCACATGGAAGTTGTAGGGAAGCCCCGCTCGCTTTCATAAATGTGGACGCATGTTTGTACAGAACATTATATTTCCTCGGCACATTTTTTATTAACTTCACTTTATGAAATGATTGTTGTAGTTTCTTCAGCCCACTATCAAGTGTCTTTGGTTTTCCCTCTTCATTTTTCTTTTCCTACAAATAATTAAGTAATTAACATACAGAAATCAGCATGCATCAAGTAGAGTTTCTAACTATGCATAGAGTAGCTATCCATACCTTCGGAGAAGCTCTTCCAAAGATAATCAACTCCTTAGGCCAAGCAAGTTGAGATCCAACCGCTTCAGAAACTTTCTCTATTTCACCAGGAATTGGTATCGGAACCAATGCATTTGGCTCAATGATTCCGTCCACGGACACACGCATGCATCCAGGAGGCACAGGCACTCCATGCACTGTTTCATTCATTTCTGGATCATCAAAAACGATCCCAAACGCAACCCTTCGTTGTATAGTGTCCACTGCAAGGACACATTGCCCCTAAAGATATATATGTACAAAAATATATTAGAAACTCGCAATATTACCAGCATAAAATACTAATCACAAGTACATATATGTACTAATTAAACACGAGAAAATTATGTAATGATTACAATAATAATTTTTACCGATTTTTTATATGGGGGAAGAGGATCGATTATAGCACAGAATTCATCATCAAGCCCCAATTCTTTCGCAGCATCTGGCTTCTTTGTAGGTTCCGCAACCTGTTTTCCTTCTTCAACAACAGGTTGGCAACTTGATTTAGATGAAAGTGGGGAACCAATATTGGATGCACTTATCATTGCTTTTAGTTCAGCAATCTCCTTCCTCTGTCTCTCTAACTCATCAGACAAGTCTGCCTTCGAGACCCTATTCCTTTCCTGTCTCGGCAAATTAAAGAACAATTTTGGAGTGACAAATCCTCTAACTCCTCTTACCCTACCCGAATGCTCAGGAGTTTCCAGTGCCAAAGTCAACACATCTTTACTCCCAGAGGGTTGAAATTCACCTATTTCCTTCTTCTTTATTAAATCATCCTATCATCAAGAACACAAACTAATAACTATGACCAACAATGATATATTAATAATTTACTTATAATTAAAACTGTTAACAGTATAACTTACAATTTTGCCAACTACTTTGGCTAGGTCTTTGTCATCTATCTCAACATCCTCCTTCACTTTACGAGCCTTCTTGCGATCAGGTATCTCTCCCCGCTCTAATTTTCCTGCCTTAATAAGTTTAAAATTTCAAAATATATTACATAGACCGACACTGTAATATGCAGACCTAATGTATAAATATAAAAAAGATCAAAAAGGTATACCTCTTCTTCCTGCAACCCAACGTATCCCTTCCTTGAAAGACGATGATGATATTTCCGCTTCTTCACCCTCTCGCTCTGATTGGTATGTTTTTGCTGCATAGAATAGAACTACAATATAAAATCTTGTGCTCTGAACAATGTGAATTTGAATTACAGTATTAAGAAGAAAAATTAGAGCGAAATATGTAATTTACCATCCAGCTCTTATCAATCCTAGGTTTCACAAATTTTCTCCAAGCTTCTTTGCCTACAAAAGCATACTTCCTTGGAGGCTTCATCAATTTCTTCTTTTGACCAATATATGGAACAACATATTTGGTTGTTAAAGTGGTTTTGAACTGTCTCCACTTACAACTGGCAGATTTTAGCACCTTATCCTCAAGTTCTGGAACAACTTCGAAGGTATCCTACATGATAACAAAACAGATATAAGTTCCACATGACATTGTAAAATTCCCAAAATTATATACTTGCACATATCTTTTAAGACTGATAAACTGAGTTATTATTTTATACTTTTTATTGAATCAAGTTATTATTTTATACTTAATCAAAGTACTAAAAATGGATGCAGATAAACATATATCACAAGTTATATATTAATTTTCAAGTCAGACAATTTTACATCACTTCCATTGTACAGAGGTATCCAGATTAAAACTCCAGGGTATTTTCTATACTTAAAATCAAAGTACTAAAATGGAATTAAAGAGATGTTTAAATTTCACCTGTACATCGAGCCATAGTTTTTCTTTTAATTCCAAATCGACTTCTGGCCTGCTAGGAATGTCGATTGGAATCATATTCCTTGCCACCATCCCTATGTAGGACTGTAAAGTGGCCCTTGCATCTCCAATAGGCTCTCCAAGTTCATTATATCTAATTTTAATTTTCTTACCCTGTGCCTTCTTCACGAGTACTTTATGTAGAGCCGAAACACCTCTTGCAGTTCCGAGTCTTTTCTTTGTTGATTCAGTGCTTGTAACTGTTGCTTCATGCTCTCCAGGCTCATCATGCACTGCCTCCCCTGACTTAGCAGGCTCTTTATGCACTAGATCCCCTGACCCTGCAGGCTCCATAGGCTGCTTTCTTTTTTTGTTGTTTGCTTTCTTCTTAGCCATTTAACTTTTATGAGCTGTAGAATATAGCATAAAACACATGAATGTATTAGGCAGAATACATGAATGACATACAAATGAATAGAAATTGTACCACTAGGAATTTAAATTTCACATTCAAGTAGATATAAAGCATGAATAAAAGTTGTACAACTAGCAATTTTGGATATAAATAAGCAGCAATTACATTTAAAATGCACTCTAGCTCCAAGTATTGCATAACCAAATTACAACAAAAATTCAAATTGTGCAACTACTAAAGTAATGAACAATGACAAAAAAAAGAGCAGCATATATTCTTCAGGGTTTAACCCAAATTCCATCAATATTAGGCCTAACACTGTGGCCAATATCATCATTGACCATATCACACAAAGGAATGCTAGTGCAGAATGGGGAATGTTACATCACTGTGTCTCCCAAATCATCTTCGTTATAGATATCATGGTAGTATCTGGTTGTGGAGGTCAATACAACAGACCAGGCAGTATTTTCCGGATCTTGGATATAAAAACTTGTTTGACTTGGTGAACAGAAACATATTTATCTTTCTTATGGCCATGTCGAGAGAAGTCTACAAGCGTGAACCCAAGATCATCCACTTTAATACCCTTATCGTTCTCTGCCCATTTACATAAGAACAACGGAGCTTTGAACGCGTGATAATCCAATTCCCAGATTTCTAAGATGATGCAATAGAATGTCATATCACATTCAACTGGATTTAAATCTTTTGCACTGGATACTTGCACAGTCTTGGCAACTAAAGACACACCGTTGTTTTGAACAACACGTGCATCATCTCGATCTTTTGTAAAGTATCTGACGCCATCAACCATGTACCCTTCATAAGTGAAGACGGAAAACGAAGGTTTGCCAGCTAGCCACCTTAATGTTTCTGAAATTTTTTCACCATTATCTTTCATTTCACTACTGACCTACATATATATATATATATATAGTTCATATAGATTAATTCTTTAATAATATAGGCATCAAAGTTGAATAAAAAAAGTTCAAATAACTAAGAAAACAAACTTTTTTTTCGAACCAATCCGCAAAGAGTCGATTATGCTCTCCCATAAGCCAATGCACACTTTTCTTCTTTCCACGTTATATTTGTTCTAGATGCTCCTTGTACATTCTGATAGAATGCAAATATATATATACATCAAGTAAATGACACTAAATAACATAAAATAGTTCATAAAAAAGACCTTACATAATATATGGATACACTTCAAGATTGTTTAGAAGGACACATAAATGAGCCTCATCTCGCTCTTTTGCTTCCAGTTGCTTTAATACTGCCGCAGATAGAGGACCTGACAGCTTTTGGTTCTTTGGAAGACCTGCAGTGCCACTTTGCTTAAGAAACTCAGCACAGAATTCAACGGATTCCTCTCTGAGGTATCCTTCCGCTTTACAGCCTTCCGGATAGTAACGATTTCTTACATAACTTTTTATCGCTTTGTTAAAGCGTTCAAATGCATACATCCATCTATAAAAAACCGGGCCACATAAACGTAATTCACGAACTAAGTGGACTACGAGATGTATCATTACATCAAAAAACGACGCATGGAATATTTTTTCAAGCTCACACAAGGTCATCACATCAGATTGTAATTTATCTAATTTTGATATATCTACAACTTTTCTACATAGAGAGTTAAAAAAGAAACACAATCTTATGATTGTGACCCGAACATTTTTGGGAAGAACCGAACGAATTGCAACCGAGAGTAATTGTTGAAGGAGAATATGGCAGTCATGGGACTTCAACCCATACATTTTCAAATCAGCCATGGAAACACAGTTTTTGATGTTGGATGCATGTCCATACGGAAGTTTCATAAACAAAAAAGAAGATAGCATTTTCTTCTTTTCTGCCTTGGACAGGGTAAAAGCAGATGGGGGTAGTAAGTTTTCTTTTCTCCAACTTGTGGAGCTAGATTAGTCCTAACACCCATGTCAATCATATCAAGACGAGACGCGACGCTATCTTTTGACTTTAATCACATATTTGGTAATGTCCTAATCAGATTGTCACATACATTTTTCTCAATGTGCATAACATCGAGACAGTGACGAACATGGTGAAACTTCCAATATTCCAACTCGAAAAAAATCGACTTCTTTTTCCATGGACAATCCACCTTTTTAAACTTCTTCAATTCTTTTCTGAAAGAAAATGTAATTTGTTCTTGTCGAGCCAACACTTCTTCCCCAGAAAGCGGTTGATGTGCTATCCCAAGCTCTTGTTCTCCATCGAAAGCAGCCTTTTGCCTTCGATAAGGATGATACAAACCCAAATACCTTCGATGACCTTGGTAGCACATTTTCCTACTTTGAGGCAAATATTTAGCCACAGTATCATCAGCACATACAGGACAAGCCAAATAACCCTTGTTGACGCACCCAGACAAGTTCCCGTATGCAGGAAAGTCGTTTATCGTCCACATTAAAATTGATTTTAAAGTAAAATAAGATTTCGTGGCAGCGTCATATACATTTGGTTCACCTTCTTCCCAAAGCTTCTTCAAATCTTCAATCATTGGTTGTAAATATACATCAAGGTTGTTACCAGGCTCATGCGGACCAGAAACTAAAGTTGTTAACATCAAAAACTTCCTCTTCATGCATAACCAAGGAGGTAAATTGTAAGTTACTAACACTACGGACCAACAAGTATACCTATTGGTGAGGCCATTGTTATGAGGGTTTATACCATCACCTGCCAAAGCCAAACGAATGTTTCTTGCTTCGGTAGAGAATTCTGGCCACCTATAATCGATATTTCTCCATGAAGGAGAATCTGCCGGATGACGCATCTTGCCATCCTTTGTTCGTTGGTTCGCATGCCAAGTCATCTGCTCAGCAGTTGACTGAGATTTAAACATCCGTTTAAATCTAGGTATTATTGGGAGATACCACATAACTTTGGTAGGAATATTGACCCTACATTTACCATCTTTCCCCACCTTCCAACGAGATACTTTACATTTTTGGCATCTAGAGGCATCTGTATTTATACCCCTATATAGCACACAATCATTCGGACAAGAATGAATTTTGATGTACTCGAGCCCTAAATCAGATAAGGATTTTTTTGCTTCATATGTATTGACTGGCAATACATGATCCTGAGGAAGAAATGACCCTATTGAAGATAACAGATCAGTGAAGGCACTATCACTTATACCAAACCTAGATTTCCAATTTTGTAATTTCAAAATTGTTTATAATTTGGTCGATTCGCTGCCCTCGAATAATGGTTTCTCAGCATCAGCCACAAACATCCTGAAATCCTCGGAATCATCATTGTAATCTCTTGACTTATACGCCGCTTCACAAACATCTAAGGTTTTACATGTAGCTTTAAACTCCGGGTCAGAACTGGGGCATTTACTAGATGGCCTGCTAGTCCTAGAAGAATTCTCTCCATGCCAAATCCATTCAACATAACCCTGACTAAAACCATTTTCATAGATATTACCCCTAACTATTTTAACAGAGAATTTTTGAAAATTTACGCAACGTGCTCTTTGGGTTTTCACAATGTTCCTCTACATACATTAAAAACTGTTCGACCCCAATTTCATAATCCAATGTATCCCTGTCTTTCAAAATCCAGTTTTTATCTATATGTTGTTCCATGTATTCAATGGACCAAGTACAACCTACCTAATTGTCATTTCAAACATCAGCATATACATAAGTAACATAACAGCATATACATAAGTAACATAACAGATAATTAGTATATATAGTAACATAGATTATTACACATATATTACTTAATTATAAGATTCACATATATTACATAATTAAAAGATAATTAAACATCAGTTCATTAATAAAACATAGCAATTCATATCGATACATATTAAACCATGGCCATACACTACAAATAATAATATACAATCACCAAATCTCAAAACCATTAACAGAGCACAATAAATTTTGTAAAATGTGTATAAGCTTTCAAATAACAGAGCATATATCGCACTTGTAACACCAATGAGACTATATTATACAACAAATTCGAATTCAAATAAAAAATAAACAAAAAATTCATGTAATCCGAATCCAAAAAAGTTATAATAACCTACAATTCCAATTTGTACCACTATAAAAGTGAGAAAAGAGGATATATACCTTCAAAAAGCCGAGAAACGAGGTTGCAGATGAAATCCCCAAAATTGATTCAAAACCCTAGAATCCAAGTTGTGCAAACTGAGCTACCAATAGAGCTGCAAACAGAGCTACTTTCTTGAGAAAGGGTCTCCGAGTTGTGTCCCACAAAGAGGGTAACAGCTAGGTCTTCAATTGAAGCTTTGTTAGGTCCAGATACGATTGTAGAAGGGGGGGGGGGGGGGTTGAATACAATCGATACAAAATAATCGCGGAAGTGAATCTGATTGAATATAACTTGTTAATCAGATTATAATTAATTAATATAACAATGTTTGAAGTCGTTATATAATTAATACGGTTCAGTTTTAATGTCCACTAAAGTTCGTGGAATAAAATTCGACAGGGTATATTCTAGATTTAGTGATTAAAACAACCGGGTTATCAAAGCACAGAAAACTGTGGATATAACGATCAAGCAAGTTACGAACAACTTGAAAGCTTTACAAATGCTTTGAATATCAAAGTGATGAACATTTGAAATGAAGAATGAATGCCATATTTATAGGCAAAGCATTGTACGTGAAAGTCAATCACTAGACAAGACAATTACAAGCTAGGAAAGACATATACAAGGAGAGTATGACAATCTAGGCTTGGGCAAGACAATAAGAGGCAAGGAAAGACAATTACAAATTGTCTTCCAAGCTTTAACCAAGTCAGAAAGACAATCTATTGGCAGAAAGACAATCACAAGAATCGGCAAGACAATCCAGGATTGTCTTGAACACCTACAAGCATTCGGCAAGACAAGACAAAAGGATTGTCTTGGCAGATGTGTGACCCTCGGCAAGACAAGACAAAAGGATTGTCTTGCTGCCATACTAAATCATTCGGCAAGACAATTCAATTGAATTGTCTTGCACACCATTGAATCACACGGCAAGACAAGACAATTGAATTGTCTTGCACACTGATTTCAACCCATGTGGCTAGTTCAGTAAGACAATCACGGATTGTCTTGCTGAGCTAGTTTTGGTGATAAATAAAGAAATAGAATGGTATAAAAATAGAAAATTATTCACTTAATTAAGTTAATCATATAAATTCATAAATTAAATTAATTCGAGAGTGAATTAATTTAATAAATAAATTACATAATTAATATAATTATTTGAGAAGTGAAACAATAGTCTATTAAATATTTAATCACACAAACTTCAGTAGAACTGCTTCTTGTCTTCTTTAAACTTGAATAACTTCTTATTGATTTGTCGAACGAACGAACTTCCACTTCTGCTTGACTTCAAATATTTAATTTGAATAACTGATACACAGATGTACTGTCTGGTTCATCTGTATCTAGTTAAATCAAATATTCTTCGTCATATAAACAATAAGAATTTGGTTAGTTCGTCGAGTCTTCGTCTTGTACGTACATCTTCACTAAATGGAATCTTCTAATGAAATAAAGTATAGAAACTTTATATCTTCTGAACTCCTGGACGTGCCACAAAAGATTATTTGTGCACTGAGGCTTGAACATATTAATGAACTTCTTTCAGTGGTGTGCAGCAGCATCCTGGAATTTATCTGACATATAATTCCCATAAATCATATGACGTTCTTCGTACGGATTCCGACGACTTGCTATTTACTGAGCTTTCTTATCTGAATTGAGTTGTACCTCTTTAAATACAAATAGGCTGAACATATGCCTTTCAATCTCCCCCTATTTGTTTGTTAACATAACATGCAAATTTCCTAGAGGATAACTCAACTAACAGATAAGACAAAGATTTGAACAAAGGAATGTAAATAGCAAAAGTTTATGGTTTGCATTAAACATTAAACCATGATCATTAATAGATTACAAAAGGATGTTCCTTGAACATATTTAATAAATATCCTAATCAATCTATTCACTCAGAGCGAGAGACTTCTCCTTCTTCTATATCTGACACATGAATGATTGGAGTAGAAGGCTCATTCTGAGTAGGCTCTTCAGCTGGAGTGGATTCTCCACGCTTCTTTCTTTCACGAGCCAGAGCTAGCTGGTGAAGTACTTCCAGTTCCACAGGGTCTTCCTGGAAGTCTGATGGCTGAGATTTAGTAACACCCTTCATCCTTCGAAAGTATTGAGAGATATTTCTTCAGGTGCAGTATGATAGGATTACATCATCAACATCAGACTTGGCTTTAGAAGCGAAGCCCTTGGTTCTGAGTAAAGTAGATGCTAGAGCCAGTCTCTTGGCAGGAAACTTTGGCAAGGCTTCTTCGTTGAGATAGACAGTGCTTAAGAGCTCCTTGTGAACGAACTTCACACAGTATGGATTCTTAACAACCTGAGGACTGTTGAAGACAGCACAATCCAGCAGTTTGTCTCGAAGGAGTTCGTTCAGGTTGGAGCAACGCTTAACCTTGTTGCGAAGTACCCAGAGTTCAGATACTGAGAATGATTTAAGAAATTCAACAGATAACCTGAATGAACCATTTCTCCGTGTATATACAATCAGCTCCCACTGTTCTAGCAAATTATTGACTCCAACAGTCAAGTAATCAATTTCCAAAGCAAAGGCATGCATAAAGATATCCTCGTCAGGGTTTACCTCTCGAAGATCGTAGATCAGAGATAAGAACTTTCTGTCATTGAAAGGCTCCCTTTGAGGTCCATTGAAAATCCTCTTTGCGATGTCCCAACTTTTTCCAACTTTCCTTTTTATATCAAGATTTTTCTGCTTGCACGCAGCATCATAAATTTTCTGCTTCTCTTTCTTGATTTGCTCTTCAGTTATCAACTTGTCCTCTAGAAGTTTCTGGTAATCACGAAGCTTACGCTTCCTAGCTTCATTCTCAGCTTTAAACTTCCGGACATTCTCTTCATGTTCCAAGTCAACAGGTTCTTCATCTTGAAACAGATAGCTCTCCTCAAATTTGCCTTCTTCCTCTGCTTGACGGTATGTAGCATCGAAGACGTCATCATCATCCATGTCTTGTGGAAAGTCATCATAATTATCAGAATTGAAGACATTCTCAGATTGATGTAACGGTTCTTTGCCTTTTGATCTTTTATAGCTTTTATCAGCTTCAGAAGAAGCTTTGCCACTTGCTCTTTCTCCACCCTTGTCACTCCTATCTGCATCATCATCCTTATCACTCCTATCATCAGCATCAGCATTGCTGTGATCATCTTTGTCATCCTTATCTTCCTTATCCTTCTCCCCCTTAGTTGAGGGATCCTCTGGAGTAGACGGAGATGTTGACGGATTGATCTTTAAGTGTTGAACAACTTGAGCCAGAGTTTGTAGGAACAATCGGACCTTGGTCCTGCGTTTTATGATATTAATTAAAAGTTCGAACAGAATATTAACCTTAATCGCTACGGCGCAAGCGATTCAAATCCACGTCTTCTACTGTATTCCTTGATTCTCCTTGGACGAAGTGTGGCCTTCGATCTCCCAAGGTGTGCCTCTCCTTAAAGCTCCGAAAACCCAAAACCCTAGCTGTCTCCTTGAGAAAAACGTCTGCCTCTCTCTGACTCTAGGATTAATTCGTTTTTGTGTGTCTTTCAGCTTTAGGAGAACGAGAATATATATAGGCTACAGCAGGGATCATGGATCATTAGGTCAGGCCTTCCAATGACATTCCGGGCCAGGCCCAATGTCATTAAATATTAATTCTATCCACTAAAGAACTAATATTTGCACTACCTTTCCTAATTCCGTAAATTAATTATTTAATTCGGCTCCCATATTAATTGCTTATAAATTCCCCATGTTTAAGATATCGCATGTCCATTAATTAAATTAATTTCTGACAATTAATTTAATCAATATCTTTTATCCTTGATCATCCACTCAACCTTATAATTATGCAAGAACAAATCTGCCTGCAGGACTAAAGCATAATTATCTTTATGAGCTTTCAAGAGGACATCATCACCCGAATATATTTTTCGGACACGGTTTCCTTTTATAGTCAATATCCCACTCTGTATATAATGTCATTGCCCAATACATAAATTCGTAATTTAAAATAAATTACTTAATTTATGAGTCAAGGCATGTGCATTAAATACAAGTGTCAATCACTATATCCGGATTAAGAACTTAAGCATTAATAACATCATAGAATCTTAGTTCTTTATTGTCAGAATTAAAGAAACAATTATTCTACTATTTTGATCCCGTTCAATATACACAAAGTATATAAGTATTATTCAATAGTCAAGATAAACTATTTCCAAATAATACTTCAGCCGTTCCAGTGGTTTGTCTAACACCACCTCGATTGTGAACCTTTATTATATTATATAAGGAGTCTGACAATCTAATCTTCTGCTATCCCATTTGATACTAGATTGTCTACAATATATAATATACAGACAATGTGAAAACATGCATTGAAGATTCTCAAATAATTGTTATATACTTCAAACGAATATTTCAGTATAACCCTAACAATCTCCCACTTATACTCAAGATATTCTTTGAGTATATCAGTGTCTATTACAAGCAATCCACTACCAACTATATATAACTATGTGGCAAAGTATCTGACTCCTATCGCTTCCACGTGCTCCTCAAAAGCCTTAGCTGGTAAGCTCTTCGTGAAAGGATCTGCCCGGTTATCCTTCGATGCTATGTCAGCCACAATGATATCTCCTCGCTTAACGAACTGTCGTATGAGGTGATACTTACGCTCTATGTGTTTCGCTGCCTTATGGGCCCGCGGTTCCTTGGTATTCGCCACAGCACCAGTGTTATCACAATAAATCGTGATCTGCTGTGGCAGATTAGGAACCACATCCAAATCCAGCAGGAAGTTTCGGAACCATATAGCCTCTTTGGCTGCCTCCGAGGCTGCCACATATTCGGCTTCCATGGTTGAGTCCGCGATGCATTTCTGCTTCACACTCCTCCATATTACGGCTCCACCTCCCAAAGTAAAAACACATCCCGAGGTGGACTTTCTCTTATCCTTATCTGTCTGGAAATCCGAATCAGTATATCCCAGAGGCACTAAATCAGAGGACTTGTAAACCAGCATATACTCCTTAGTCCTTCGCAGGTACTTGAGTATTGCTTTTACAGCACTCCAATGTTCTTGTCCTGGGTTCGACTGGTATCTGCTAACCATGCCCACGGCAAAACAGATATCAGGCCTCGTACATAACATTGCATACATTAGGCTCCCACATGCCGAAGCATAAGGAACTGCCTTCATGTTCTCTATCTCCTTAGGTGTCGAAGGACACTGCCTCTTTGATAGAGTAACTCCATGTCTGAAGGGTAAATTACCCTTCTTGGAGTCCTGCATGTTAAAACGAGCTAATACGTCATCTATGTAGGGCTCCTGAGATAAAGCCAACATCCTTTTCTTGCGATCCCTTATAAGTTTGATCCCAAGGATGTATGCTGCTTCACCTAAGTCCTTCATTTCAAATTGTTTGAACAACCATGCCTTTATTGAAGACAACATCTTAACATTGTTTCCAATGAGTAAAATGTCATCAACATAAAGCACTAGAAAAACCACTGCATTTCCCTCACATCTCTTATACACGCATGCTTCGCTTGGACATTGATCAAATCCATATGACTGGACTGCCTGATCAAAGCGAATGTTCCAATACCTAGAAGCTTGTTTAAGTCCATAAATAGACCTCTTCAGCTTACAAACAAGATGCTCTTGGCCTTCTTTAATGAATCCCTCTGGTTGCTGCATATAGATGGTTTCCTCAAGATTTCCATTAAGGAAAGCTGTCTTGACATCCATTTGCCAAATCTCATAATCGAGATGAGCTGCTATAGATAAAAGAATACGGATTGACTTAAGCATGACTACTGGCGAAAAGGTTTCCTCATAATCGATACCTACTTTCTGAGTATACCCTTTCGCAACAAGTCTTGCTTTCCAGGCTTTCACCTTTTTGTCTGATCCCCTCTTTTTCTTGTAGACCCACTTACATCCAATAGGTTTTACACCTTTGGGTGGTTCCACGAGCTCCCAGACCTGATTAGAATACATTGATTCCATCTCGGAATCCATTGCCTTTTGCCAAAGACTTGCATCTTTGTCCTGTATTGCCTCTTCGTATGTCCGGGGATCATCATCATGTTCACCAGAGACCAAGTCCGAAGACTCTCCCAAAAACATGAATCTGTCGGGCTGTCGAACAACCCTCCCACTACGACGAGGAACTGGTGCGGTATTAGTGACCGGTTGCACAGTCTGCTGTGGTTGTTCTACTTGTACTACAGGTTCATTATTCGTCCCTCCCACTAATTCCTCTAAAACGATACTACTCATGGGTTTGTGATTCATTATATAGTCTTCCTCTAAGAATCTTGCATTGGTGCTAACAGTGACATCCCGATCCTTAGGACTATAGAATAAATAACCTTTTGTTCCCATGGGGTAGCCTACAAACAGCTTTACTTCTGTACGAGATTCTAGCTTAGTCGCGTTCTTGTTCAGCACATGTGCTGGACAACCCCATATCCGAATGTGTCTCAGACTCGGTTTGTCCCCGGTCCACAATTCTAAAGGGGTTTTAGGAACCGACTTAGAAGGTACTAAGTTCAGAAGATAAGCTGCTGTCTCTAAGGCATGTCCCCAAAAGGACTTGGGTAAATCCGAATAACTCATCATCGATCTAACACTCTCTAAAAGAGTCCGGTTCCTTCTCTCTGCTACACCGTTCTGCTGGGGTGTGCCTGGTGCAGTCAACTGGGATTCTATCCCATTCTCTGATAAATATTCCCTGAATTCCCCAAGCAAGTATTCGCCACCACGATCAGATCGTAGTGACTTGATACTTTTATTATGTCGCTTCTCCGTTTTAGCTTTGTACTCTTTGAATTTCTCAAAGCACTCAGACTTACGGTGCAACAAATAAACGTATCCATATCTAGAATAATCGTCAATAAAAGTGACGAAATATTCATAACCACCTCTTGCTTGGATATTCATAGGTCCACATAAATCAGAGTGAACCAATCCTAACACTTCTTTGGCTCTATTCCCCTTTGCCTTAAAAGGCCTTTTGGTCATTTTACCTTCCAAGCAGGATTCACAAACTGGAAATGGCTCCACTGCCAATGAGCCTAAAGGCCCGTCTACTACCAGTCTTTGAATCCTCCTCAAGTTAATATGACCTAATCTCAAGTGCCAAAGATATGTTTGGTTCAAACTAGAAGGTTCCTTTCTTTTATTAGAGGTAGAAGATGTGTTGTTCAATACCCTATGTTGTAGTTGCAGTGCGGGTTGACTAGGATTAATTATATACAAATTGTCTTGCAATGTACCAGAACATATAATCCGTTTATTCATCATAATAGAAACATTACGATCCAAACAAACATTATAACCATCCATAGCAAGTTTAGAAACCGAAATCAAATTCCTTCTAAAAGAAGGTACATAAAGACAATTGTTCAAAACCAAAATCCTATCAGAACCAAAAGATAAATGAATAACTCCTACTGCAACTACTGCTACTTTCGTAGCATCTCCCATGAACACGTATATCTCGCCATCTCTAAGCATTCTGGATTGCTGGAACCCCTGCATAGAGTTACAAACATGATCAGTGGCTCCAGTATCTACACACCAAGTGCTCGTAGATATAGCCGCTATAAATGTTTCTGTAACTAGAGAAAGAGACATACCAGTATTGTTTGTCTTCTTAGGAAGAGGACAATCCTTTTTCCAGTGACCCGACTGCTTGCACCGGTAGCACTTCCCCTTAGGCTTTTTCACACCACCTTGAACCCCCACTGCCTTCACAGCTTGCTGTGTCTGAGCCTTTTTCTTCTTCTTATTGCCTTTCGGCTTAGAGGAAGAACCTTTCTCAGCCACATTCACTTGAAAACTCTGGCGAAATAATCCTTCAGCTGCCTGAAGTTCTGTCAGCAGTTCCGCAAGACTATACTGCCTCTTGTTCATGTTGTAATTCAAGCGGAACTGCTCAAAACTCTTGGGCAAGCTCATAAGGACAATGTCAATCTGGGTTTCCCCGTCAAGCTCTGCACCAAGGATCTCTATCTCATTCAGATGTGACATCATCTTGAGAACATGATCCCTTACAGGTGTACCTTCAGCCATCTGAGTGTTCATTAAAGCCTTCATGGCTACTTGCCTAGCAGCCCTATTCTGATCTCCAAAAAGTTCCTTGAGATTAAAGAGCATATCCGAAGCAGTGGCCATAGCCTGATGCTGATGCTGCAAAACACCCGACATTGCTGCCAGAATGTAACATCGCGACATCTCATCAGCCTTTGTCCACCGCTTATAATACTCTTTCTCCTCATCAGGAGCATCAGCAGCGGGCTGCTCAGGCTTGGGTTCATAAGTGCAAAACTTGTACTCCTCAGCAGTCAACACAATGTCCAAATTACGTTTCCATTCAATATAGTTAGGTCCGGTAAGTTGGTTATCCTTAAGTATGGTGAACAGTGGATTAAACCCCATTATATCCTGAGAATCATGCATGAAAAAATCACATTACACATAAAGAAGGGTGCATAAAAAATTAAGTCCTATTGGTTCCTCTAACAATTATTAAAATTAAATGCACTAACGTTTAAACACCATAAGTTTCTGGTACGTCACGATGGGTGACATGTATACCACCTAAATTTGTTTAAACGTTACTTCGGTCCTATTACTAAACAATAAGCCACGTTGGGGTGGTCTATATTATTTTTCATAGCTAAGTGTATACCATCATCAAATCTTAAATTACCCGAAACCTATGGAACTTGGTACGCCACGATGGGCGGCATGTATACCTTCCAATATTTCTCGAATAGAATACTTCAATTCAATATTCGTGTCTGGTTTGACTTCTAGGCAGTGGAGGAGTCACATCGGTCTCACTTAATACCCATAAGCCTTAGAAATCGCCCCAAATCAGAGATAAAGAAAATTCGTATCTATTCGTATTAATTCAAGAAGTTTGTTCCAGTAATATCTATAACATTCTAGGCACCATAAATTACATGCCACGATGGGTGACGTATACATAATTTATATTCGCCTTATATGTTAAATTACATACAAACAATGATGGAGACCATGGGATTTAATACCATATTAACTCCCTCTCCCACTTAGAATTTACTTTGAGGATTTTAATCTAGATGCATCGCCCTATGTTATTTCTTCGAAGTCCACATGCATACTATCATGGTTATAGCAACATAAAGAACACATAACATGGCAGCATACTAGCATGATTAAAGCATTAATTAAAAACATCCCTATGTCCATGTCATTCTAGCATGCGAAGGGTTAGTATCACATGGCATAACAACACAGACAAGAAACACATAGTAGCAATAATCAAGAAAAGGCAGAAATTATGTAAAACATAATGAAACACATCCACTATTATGGCCCCGGAAAAACAGCTTCGAAATCATCCTTCGAAAAATTCCGAAAATCTTCGAGAGCCCGTTTGGAGGCCTAAACAGCCTCAGAACGCCCTGAAAAACTGCACCAAATGGACTACGTCGATTTGGAGCCTGTCCGACTAGTTCTGCCGTCCCCGAAAAGGTATTATGCGCCCAAATCGGACATCGTATGCAAAAGTTACCCTAAATAGCAGCGGCAACAGATCGCAGCAGCGGAAGATCTCTGTTTCTTGCAGCCCCGTTGATCAAACTATTACATACAAATTGTACAGGCGAACCAGCCTATTCTATTACATCAGATCATAATCTAAAACAATTACAAATTGAATTACAAGATTAAACTATCACGATCAACCCTCGTGATTTACAACAGCCACGATAAACCACGTGGAATCCAAACATAACAGAATAATTAAAACACGGCCATAATAGTGGACAACGACCTGCATCACAGAATCACTATATACATGCATATATAATCATGACATGGACTACATATCATAAATCGCAGAACCGCAACCTGGCTCTGATGCCATTGTAGGAACAATCGGACCTTGGTCCTGCGTTTTATGATATTAATTAAAAGTTCGAACAGAATATTAACCTTAATCGCTACGGCGCAAGCGATTCAAATCCACGTCTTCTACTGTATTCCTTGATTCTCCTTGGACGAAGTGTGGCCTTCGATCTCCCAAGGTGTGCCTCTCCTTAAAGCTCCGAAAACCCAAAACCCTAGCTGTCTCCTTGAGAAAAACGTCTGCCTCTCTCTGACTCTAGGATTAATTCGTTTTTGTGTGTCTTTCAGCTTTAGGAGAACGAGAATATATATAGGCTACAGCAGGGATCATGGATCATTAGGTCAGGCCTTCCAATGACATTCCGGGCCAGGCCCAATGTCATTAAATATTAATTCTATCCACTAAAGAACTAATATTTGCACTACCTTTCCTAATTCCGTAAATTAATTATTTAATTCGGCTCCCATATTAATTGCTTATAAATTCCCCATGTTTAAGATATCGCATGTCCATTAATTAAATTAATTTCTGACAATTAATTTAATCAATATCTTTTATCCTTGATCATCCACTCAACCTTATAATTATGCAAGAACAAATCTGCCTGCAGGACTAAAGCATAATTATCTTTATGAGCTTTCAAGAGGACATCATCACCCGAATATATTTTTCGGACACGGTTTCCTTTTATAGTCAATATCCCACTCTGTATATAATGTCATTGCCCAATACATAAATTCGTAATTTAAAATAAATTACTTAATTTATGAGTCAAGGTATGTGCATTAAATACAAGTGTCAATCACTATATCCGGATTAAGAACTTAAGCATTAATAACATCATAGAATCTTAGTTCTTTATTGTCAGAATTAAAGAAACAATTATTCTACTATTTTGATCCCGTTCAATATACACAAAGTATATAAGTATTATTCAATAGTCAAGATAAACTATTTCCAAATAATACTTCAGCCGTTCCAGTGGTTTGTCTAACACCACCTCGACTGTGAACCTTTATTATATTATATAAGGAGTCTGACAATCTAATCTTCTGCTATCCCATTTGATACTAGATTGTCTACAATATATAATATACAGACAATGTGAAAACATGCATTGAAGATTCTCAAATAATTGTTATATACTTCAAACGAATATTTCAGTATAACCCTGACAGAGTTTGCTCCAAGTTGTCAAGCTTTGTCAGACAGAGCTCCTGAGTTTTATCAAACTTGTCCATCCTAGAGTGAATGCCCTTTACATGATCATCTAATTCCTGTTTCAGAGAAGTAAAGGAAGGATCAACAACCTTCTCCAGTAGAGTCACCAGCTCTCCACTTCTGAATCGAGCATTCTCAGCATTCAACCTTTCAATCTCAGCTTTCAGAGAAGACATTTGTTCCTGTAACAGATCAGTGTTGGTGTGTGCACTCACCTCACGAACACTCAAAGATTTATCACTATCCTCTCGTGCATGTGTTTCGCTCGGTGTTTGCCTGATTTCACTCGTAGATTTCACACCGTCACCAGAACCTGTATATACAACCATAGTTCCCTGAGATGGAACTGTAGGAGGTGAAGGAACAAATTGTACTCCTGATGCCTGTGAAGGCGGATGTACTTGCAGGTTGCCAAGTAGAGCCTGATCCAAAAAGAAAGAGTGATCAGAAAGTTTTTCATATGACATATTTTGAACATCTGTGCTCTCTCTAAGTGAAGAATCAAAAGACAAAGGTTCTACTAGCGTGAGTGCTAGTTGTGTGCTTGACTCTTTACAGGATACCGCGGTCGGACGGCCAATTTCAATAAATGCATTCTGTGGAGAGAATGAATCTAGAGACTGTATATTTACCATTTCAGTGTCCAAATCCTTTTGGGAGGAAATGGATGCGGCTGCAGTTGTCTCCGGTTCTGCCACCCTTTGCTTCTTATGAGACAGAGTTGCGGGTTCTCTCAGAATTGTACTCCCACTCCGTTTCCGGGCTACCTTTCGAACAACTGGTGTATGAGTAGTGTCGGTTGATGTGTTTGACGAAGAATCAGTTGTTGAAATGAACACGTCAGCTGGGTTATGAACCTGGGTGTTGACAGGTTCATTGCTGGGAGTCTGGAAATCAAATCCAATGTCACAATCAAAATCTGCAATATCAATATTAAAGGTATCAGTGAGATTAGAAAGTACCTGAGCTACCTGTAAATCTGTTCTGAAATCCTGTAGCTCTGGATTGATAGTAGAATCAGCAGGCAGAGGCTGAGAGGCAGATAGTGGTTGAGGAATGGTATGAGTATGTGTGGGTGATGGTGTTGGATCAGACTGAGAGGGGAAGATGGAGGCTTGTTGGTCTGGAAAGAAGTTGTACTGTGGAGGGGATTGGTTTTGAGATAGGTGAGGGGAGGTGTAGGATGATTGATGAGGTGATTGATGTGGTGAGTTGTAAGGAGGGTTGTAGGGAGAGTAATGTGAGGATTGGCTGGAGGATTGGTAATCTTGTAGAAGTTGAAGTGGTTGGAAGTTTTGTGGAGGAGAGTGTTGTTGAGGTTGTTCTTCTTGAGGTTCAGGTTGAGCCGGTTGCTGTTGATCAGGTTGATATTGTTGCTGCTGAATAGGCTCAGGAACTTGGATTGGTTGAAGGGGAACATTAAACTGTTCCAGCATGTTGGGAGTCACAACAAGAGGCACATTCTCATGCTTCTTCTGATTAGCAAGCCTTGATTGAATCTTGGTGCAAGTCCTTAGATTAGGCACCACTGCAAAATTAACGTACATGCTCCTATCTGCATCATTCATCTTATCATTTAAGAACAGCATTAAGAATCTGGGAAAGTGGCACTCAACTTTTGCATTTTCATGAATGGATCTCTGAGTAACAGAACCCATTTTTCTGATAATCTCTCCGAGTAATATCTTCCCGAAGTTGATTCGACGATTATAAGCCACAGAGAATCCAAAGATTTGTAGCATGGAAGATATGTTATGAAAGTTCTGCCTTGTTGTAGGAGCAAACACCTTAGCCAAGGTATCGAAGAAGACATCCCATTCAGCCTTCAATTTGCTCTTAGACATCTTAGGAAGAAAAATCTGTCCCTGGTAGTGGATGTCCTGAAAGAATTGAGTAAGCTCTTCACTAGTTGGGTCCACTTGAAAGTTGTCCTTTGGAAACCCTAGTATCTGGTTGACATCATCAACAGTTATTACAATCCTTCGACCATTAGGCAGATCACCTATCAACTTGTAATTCTCGAGAGTTGTAGAGTTGACGACATTAGAGTAGAAGTCGAAGAGTGGTTGCACTTGTAAGGGAATATCAGCAGTTAGTGCAGTATTGACGAGACTTTGTCGAGTCAGGAAACAGATCCACTTCTTGAATCTATCAGAACAATCCTCGAAGTTCAGATTAGCACAATAATTGGTCTCAGCAATCTCAAATTCTCCGGCCATTTTTTTTTAATAATTAAAAATTGAATTAAGCGAGAATTTTTCAAATAAAATGTTTAATTCTCAAATGTCTCGCAAAGTTCAATTAATAATTAAAATTGATTAATTAATTATTAATTCGAAATATTAGAATAATATCGAATTAAAATTTAATTAACTAAAATGGCACTAATTCAATTAATCCAACTCAGCCAAACACGTCCTTAGTTTCAAAAACCACAAACACACTTAAGCAGCCAAACAGCCCCTTAAATCCAATTATCCCCAAAATGAACTAAGAACCCTAATTCCAAGTGATTCAAAGCCGAGTTCCAGGAGTTAGACAAGAGCAGCGTATGTATTACTTCACTACACAAAGTCGATCGCCCAACACAAAATCAGACGAAATCAGTTCAACTTTTTACCAAAAATCCGGCAGAGGTTCGATTGTAAATGGAGAAAATTAAGTAACCAGCAAGCGTGAAAGCTTGAAAATCAAGAATCCCAACAAGTTTTTGGTCGAAACTTGAAAACCCAGTACAAATCGATGCAAGTATATGTATATAAACGTGTATATAACAATGGAGAAGATGAAGTCGTGAGCAAGACAATATGAATTGTCTTGCTCGATTGTCTTAAGGATTGTATATATAAGTGACACAGTAAGACAAAGAAAAGTATGGTCTCGGTAAGACAATTCAAAATTGTCTTGCCGAGATCAAGGATAGTAAGACAAAGGACGTGGCAGTAAGACAATGAGATTGTCTTACCGATACATAAAGCGACTAATGGCAGACTCGGTAAGACAATGTAATTGTCTTGCCGAGTTGTTTGAAAAAAAGAGCGAAAAAACCGGTTCAGCAAGACAATTTAATTGTCTTGCCGAGCCAAACTGTAGACAATGCCATTGTCTTGCTGAAAAACAAATAATAATAATATGATTTTTGATTAATTTTAAGAAATAAAACATTTTGCAATAAAAATCAAAAACCTATAATAAAACAATACTATATATTACACGAATATTTTGTAAATTCCAACTTTAATTAAATATAAATAATTATGAATTTAGCTTTAATTCAATAAAATGAATTAACTTAAACTCAAATATTTATGCTTAATTAATTTTGAAAAATACAAAATAAATACAAATAATTATCTAAATGCCTAGAGAATATTACAGGGGAGAGTATGAGCACTTAGAAAATTACAGACTAATATATAAGCATGCATAACTACTCAGAATATTATCAGATAATATACAGAATATCATATAAAATCTAATAATATAGAAATAATTACACAGAAAATTCACAAAAATATATAAAAACATATAATACATATGAAAAAATATATACAAGAGAACTATGTCATATTTAACATCCCTAACTCACAAACCAGCTTAGAGAAAGTGGATTCATCTAGTGGTTTAGTGAAGATGTCAGCAATTTGCTCAGTCGTGGGTACAAAATGTAACACCACTGTACCATTCATGACATGTTCTCGAATGAAATGATACCTGATATCAATGTGCTTGGTTCTTGAATGTTAAACCGGATTGTTGGAAATGGCTATAGCACTTGTATTATCACAAAATATGGGAATTTTGTTTACTACAACACCGTAATCATTCAGTTGATTCTTGATCCACAAGATCTGAGCACAGCAGCTACCAGCAGCTATATACTCAGCTTCAGCAGTAGAAGTAGACACGGAGTGCTGCTTCTTGCTATACCAGGAAACCAACCGACGTCCTAGAAATTGAAAGCTTCCAGACGTACTCTTCCTATCAATCCTGCATCCTGCATAATCAGAATCTGTATAGCCGGTTAAGTCAAAACCAGTATTCTTAGGGTACCAAATACCTAATCTAGGTGTACCCTTAAGATATCTAAAGATTCTTTTGACGGCTATAAGATGTGATTCCTTAGGATCAGCTTGGAACCTAGCACACAAACATGTTGCAAACATGATATCTGGTCTACTTGCAGTGAGATAAAGTAAAGAGCCAATCATACCTCGATAGCTTGTGATATCAACTTTCTTACCAGATTTATCCTGGTCAAGCTTTGTGGCAGTGGCCATGGGTGTCTTTGCCGGTGAAGAGTCTTCTAGATTATACTTTCGAAGAAGATCTCTGACATACTTGGATTGGCAAATGAATATTCCATCTTCCTTTTGGCTTACTTGAAGACCAAGGAAGTAGGACAGCTCACCCATCATACTCATCTCATAGGTACTCTGCATTAACTTAGCAAATCTCTTGCACAAGTTATCGTTAGTAGAACCAAATATAATATCATCAACATATATTTGTACAAATATCATATCCTTATCTTGCAATTTGTAAAGGAGAGTTTTGTCTATGACACCTCTAGTAAAATTGTTTTCAATGAAAAACTCAGAGAGAGTGTCATACCATGTCCTTGGTGACTGCTTGAGCCGATAGACAGCCTTGAATAGGAAGTATACAAAATCAGCAAACTCTGGATTTTCAAAGCCAGGGGGCTGTTCCAGGTATACTTCTTCTTCCAGCTTTCCATTCAGAAATGCACTTTTCACATCCATTTGATAAACCTTGAAGTTGGAGTGTGCAGCAAATGCAAGAAATATTCTGATGGCTTCAAGACGAGCAACTGGAGCATCGGTTTCCTCATAATCAATTCCTTCTTCTTGTGAATAACCTTTTGCAACCAGTCTGGCTTTGTTTCTCACAACAATGCCATCACCATCTAACTTGTTACGGAAGACCCATCTAGCTTCAATGGTAGATTTTCCTTTTGGTCTTGGAACCAGGGCCCAGACTTCTTGTCTCTCAAATTGATTGAGTTCTTCTTGCATGGCAAGAACCCAATCAGGATCAGCAAGTGCTTCTTCTATTTTCTTTGGTTCTAGTTGAGATAGAAACCCAGAGAATAGGCATTCATTTGTCGTAGCACTTCTAGTTTTAACACCAACATCAGGATCACCAATAATTAAATCAAAGGGATGATCTCTGCTCCAAATCCTTTCCCTTGGAAGATGTGTCCTTGATGATTCAGCAATATTATCATTGAGCTGAAATGTGTGACTAGTTGATCCATCAGCTCCCCCTGAGTTGTTGCCAGGTTGACTTGATGATCCACCACTAGCATTAGTGGAATCTCCAGTGTTTCCACCATTTCCTCCACCATTGCCTGGATCATTACCATCATTGTTGTCATCTCCTGTTGCAACCTCAGGTGGTATATCATCATCTGAATCAGAGTCTGGATAGTTGTCAAACTTCAGAGACTCAAATGGATCAGCAGATTGTAGACTTGGAAGTTTAGTGTCATCAAATGTAACATTGACACTAACTTTCACTGACAGAGTGTCAATCACAAAAACTCTGTAAGCAATTTTGGTATAACCAACAAAGATTGCTTCATATGCCTTTGGCTCAAACTTACTTAAGTTCTCTTCACCATCTTTAAGAACAAAGCACTTGGCTCCAAAGACATGAAGATGTTTGACATATGGTTTCTTGTTGTTATACAGTTGAAAGGGAGTTTTCATGTGATCCTTATTGATCAAGGTTCTGTTCTGGGTGTAGCAGGCAGTGCTCACAGCTTCAGCCCAAAAGTACAGAGGAAGCTTTGCTTCAGCAATCATTGTTCTAGCAGCTTCAATCAGTGTACGATTCTTTCTTTCGACGACTCCATTCTGTTGTGGAGTCCTTGGTGCTGAGTACTGTCTGTTGATTCCCTTGTCAGAGTAAAAGTTGATTAAGGTTTGATTCTTGAACTCAGTTCCATTATCAGATCTTACAGCTTTTACAGGAACACCCTTTTCCAACTCAACCAACTTGATATGATCAATTACTGTCAGGGGAGTTTCATCCTTGGAAGCTAGGAAGTAAACCCAAGTAAACTTTGAGAAGTCATCCACAATGAACAAAGCATATCTTCCTCCATCAATTGAAGTAATATTCACTGGGCCAAATAAATCCATGTGCAACAGGTGCAATGGTTCAGTGATACTATTGATGGTCTTGCTTTTGTGAGATGCTCTCTTTGCTTTTCCTTTCTGACAAGCTTCACAGATATCATCAGATGTAAATTCCAGGGAAGGCAAACCTCTCACCAAATCTCTCTTGACCAGAGAGTTTATAGTTTTGAAATTGAGGTGTGAGAGTTTCTTATGCCATAACTGACTATCTTCAGAAGATGCTTTTGCATAGAAACAGTGATATTCATTTCCTGGTCCAGTAGATAGATCAGCTACAAATATGTTGCCTTTCCTGATGCCACATAGTGAAGGACGTTTATCCTTGGTATGTTTGATTATACATATTTCCTTTTCAAAGTGAACATAATAACCCTTGTCACAAAACTGGCTGACACTAAGGAGATTATGTTGTAGTCCTTCAACTAGTGCAATTTCTTCTATGATGATCCTTCCAACTTTATACTTGCCATATCCAACAGTACGACCCTTGATATTATCAGCAAAAGTTACTGTAGGTCCAGTTGCCTCTCTAACTTCTGTCAGCAGGGATCTATTGCTAGTCATGTGCCTTGACTCCACTGTCAAGCACCCAAACAACTCGAACAACTCCACTGGCACCCTGCAAAAGACAACTTGATTAAACATTCTTTGGGACCCACACTTGATTGGGTCCAGCAAACTTAAAGAACTGATTTCTATCAGGTGTAACAACAGAGCCTCTTGGACTGATACTTGGTTCAGACTTGACTGAACTTACGTCCTTAACAACAGCCTTATAAACCTTAGTTTTAGGCTTTGGAACATAAGTCTCCTTCCTAACACGAGGAGGACTAGCAGTCTTTGCCCTAGCATACTTCTTGTTTGTGTGTTGTCTTGGTGACGTGTTTTCATTTTTAGCATGCAAATTCTTGAAATAAGCAGACATAGTATTGAAAGCACAAAGCATACAATTATCAACACCACAAAATTTATGGCATGCATCAAATACAGGAGCAACAGGAATATCAGTCACAATAGCAGGAACATCAACAGATTCTACTCTAACCTTGTTATCAGATTTAAAGTTCTCAGTAGAATGACATCTATTGTTCTTGTTCTTACTATTCACAAAATTATTAGGCTTGTTGAATTTAGTTCTCTCAGAGTTGACACCTAAACCAGCTTTAGGCAACCTAACATTGCCTTTCACTTTGATTGGTTTAAGGTTTGTCAGACTCTCATCTCTCTTCTCATTACTCTCTTTCATTTTAAGGTCTTCCTGTTTGAGTTCATATTTAATGACAACAGGAGTCTCTAACAGAGGTTCAGCTACTGAGGATTTAAACAAGGGATGAGGGGAATCTTTCAAAACAAAAGGAATTCCTCTCTCCTCAGCACTCTTCTTAAAGGGAGTAATGTTACTAGCCTTACCTACAGATTTGTTATAGTCAAAACCTATTCCAACAGTTCTCTTGATCTCTTGTTTATCATTAAGTTCTTTGACTATCATGGAGGCATCCTTAAAGGCTTTACATTTCACTTTTTCTTCGTCTAGCTGAAGTTTTAACGCAATCTCACCTTTCTCTAGAACTCTGACTTTAGCTACTTGTAACCCTAAATCCATAGTCAGTTGTTCAATTTTAGGTTTCAATACATTCATCTCATTCATCTTATAAGCATGAATATCTAAGACTAACGTATCAATTTTAAGATTGGCAGCTTTTAACTTCTTAATAGCATCATCTCTTTCAAGTCCTAATTGCATAAACAGTTTAGGGCATGTAGGATCTACCTGAAAGCTTCCAGCAGGAGGAGGTGAAGATGATCCAGTATTAGCCATGAAAGCAAAATTCCCTAGCTGCTCCTCTTCATCACTATCGGTATCATCCCAGCTTTTGCCTTCTGCCAGATAAGATTTGTTTTTGAACTTATGACCTCTAGAAGTTCCCTGATGCTTTCTCACTAAGGCATCATACTTCTGTTTCAGCTCATCGTAGGAATCCTTTCTCTTTCCTTGAACCTTGGGTTGCTTGCACTCAGTTGCAAAGTGTCCAGGTTCACCACAGTTGAAACATTTAAATTTACTTCTATCCACCATCCCAGTCTTGTATCCTCCTTTGCTTGTAGAAGATGAATAACCTCCCTTCTGAAACTTACTAGCAGTAGGTTTGTATTTATAGGAAGGGTTCTTCCGGAATCTCATGTTTCCAAACTTCTTGGCAAACAGTGATAGAGATTGATCTTCTAACAGTTCTAGCTCTTCCATTGTATAGAACTCATCATCACCACTGGAAGAAGCAGTCTGACCCATCTCAGGTACAACAAACACCTGAGTGGTTTTAGAAGGAACAACAACATCCTTCTTTTCTTCCGGTGTAGGTGATTCAACAACTAGAGCTCTTGAGTGGTTCTGTGTTTTACCCCATCCATATCTCTGCTTTGTCTGAGCTTGTTCCAGTTCATAAGTCTTCAGAACTCCGTAGAGTCTTTCCAGAGATATCTCATTCAGATCTCTGCTTTCCCTGATTGCAGTGATCCTGTGTTCCAGATGTTCAGGAAGGGTTAAGAGAAACTTCATGTTGACCTCTTTATTGTCGTAGTATTTTCCATTCAGATTTAAGTTGTTAATCAGATTATTAAGTCTGATGAAAACATCTGAAATCCCTTCTCCGGGATTGGAACCAAACTGTTCATACTGAGCCATCAGTATTTCTTTCTTGGTCTCTCTTACTTCTTCTGAGCCTTCATTGATGATTTCTAGCGTATCCCAGATTTGCTTCGCATTCGTACAATTAACAACAGCATTGTACATGACAGGATCTAGGGATTCAACTAAGATCAGTTGGAGAGTTTCATCAAGGTTCATCTGTTCACTCTCTTCATCCGTGTACTCAGAAAGTTCTTTCGGAACAGTTTTATGAGGCATTAACACACCATCCTCTTCGTGTGCTATTATAAGCTTCATCGGAGTTGAAACACCCTTGTTCAAAATCCCGATGTATTTCCTGTTCGTAGTGCGGAGGAATAGTAACATGTGCCTCTTCCATAGGCCGAAGTGTTCTTTGCTGAACGGTGGGATTTTAATGCTACTAATCTTTTGTGTACTCATTTTTAATGAATTAAAGTGAATAGTGTTTGGAGAGATTTGGATTTTTGAAAGAAAAATATTTTAAATCAAAATTAATTTTTGGAATAAAATTAATTTGAATAAAAAATATTTGGACGTTACAGAGTGTGTATAAGATCTGATACGGAAAATGGTATCAACCGCTCTGATGCCAATTGTTAGGTCCAGATACGATTGTAGAAGGGGGGGGTTGCATACAATCGATACAAAATAATCGCGGAAGTGAATCTGATTGAATATAACTTGTTAATCAGATTATAATTAATTAATATAACAATGTTTGAAGTCGTTATATAATTAATATGGTTTAGTTTTAATGTCCACTAAAGTTCGTAGAATAAAATTCGACAGGGTATATTCTAGATTTAGTGATTAAAACAACCGGGTTATCAAAGCACAGAAAACTGTGGATATAACGATCAAGCAAGTTACGAACAACTTGAAAGCTTTACAAATGCTTTGAATATCAAAGTGATGAACATTTGAAATGAAGAATGAATGCCATATTTATAGGCAAAGCATTGTACATGAAAGAAAATCACTAGACAAGACAATTACAAGCTAGGAAAGACAAATACAAGGAGAGTATGACAATCTAGGCTTGGGCAAGACAATAAGAGGCAAGGAAAGACAATTACAAATTGTCTTCCAAGCTTTAACCAAGTCAGAAAGACAATCTATTGGCAGAAAGACAATCACAAGAATCGGCAAGACAATCCAGGATTGTCTTGCATACCTACAAGCATTCGGCAAGACAAGACAAAAGGATTGTCTTGGCAGATGTGTGACCCTCGGCAAGACAAGACAAAAGGATTGTCTTGCTGCCATACTAAGTCATTCGGCAAGAGAATTCAATTGAATTGTCTTGCACACCATTGAATCACACGGCAAGACAAGACAATTGAATTGTCTTGCACACTGATTTCAACCCATGTGGCTAGTTCAGTAAGACAATCATGGATTGTCTTGTTGAGCTAGTTTTGGTGATAAATAAAGAAATAGAATGGTATAAAAATAGAAAATTATTCACTTAATTAAGTTAATCATATAAATTCATAAATTAAATTAATTCGAGAGTGAATTAATTTAATAAATAAATTACATAATTAATATAATTATTTGAGAAGTGAAACAATAGTCTATTAAATATTTAATCACACAAACTTCAGTAGAACTGCTTCTTGTCTTCTTTAAACTTGAATAACTTCTTCTTGATTTGTCGAACGAACGAACTACCACTTCTGCTTGACTTCAAATATTTAATTTGAATAACTGATACACAGATGTACTGTCTGGTTCATCTGTATCTAGTTAAATCAAATATTCTTCTTCATATAAACAATAAGAATTTGGTTAGTTCGTCGAGTCTTCGTCTTGTACGTACATCTTCACTAAATGGAATCTTCTGATGAAATAAAGTATAGAAACTTTATATCTTCTGAACTCCTGGACGTGCCACAAAAGATTATTAGTGCACTGAGGCTTGAACATATTAATGAACTTCTTTCAGTGGTGTGCAGCAGCATCCTGGAATTTATCTGACATATAATTCCCATAAATCATTTGACGTTCTTCGTACGGATTCCGACGACTTGCTATTTACTGAGCTTTCTTATCTGAATTGAGTTGTACCTCTTTAAATACAAATAGGCTGAACATATGCCTTTCAATCTCCCCCTATTTGTTTGTTAACATAACATGCAAATTTCCTAGAGGATAACTCAACTAACAGATAAGACAAAGATTTGAACAAAGGAATGTAAATAGCAAAAGTTTATGGTTTGCATTAAACATTAAACCATGATCATTAATAGATTACAAAAGGATGTTCCTTGAACATATCTAATAAATGATTGGAGTAGAAGGCTCATTCTGAGTAGGCTCTTCAGCTGGAGTGGATTCTCCACGCTTCTTTCTTTCACGAGCCAGAGCTAGCTGGTGAAGTACTTCCAGTTCCACAGGGTCTTCCTGGAAGTCTGATGGCTGAGATTTAGTAACACCCTTCATCCTTCGAAAGTATTGAGAGATATTTCTTCAGGTGCAGTATGATAGGATTACATCATCAACATCAGACTTGGCTTTAGAAGCGAAGCCCTTGGTTCTGAGTAAAGTAGATGCTAGAGCCAGTCTCTTGGCAGGAAACTTTGGCAAGGCTTCTTCGTTGAGATAGACAGTGCTTAAGAGCTCCTTGTGAACGAACTTCACACAGTATGGATTCTTAACAACCTGAGGACTGTTGAAGACAGCACAATCCAGCAGTTTGTCTCGAAGGAGTTCGTTCAGGTTGGAGCAACGCTTAACCTTGTTGCGAAGTACCCAGAGTTCAGATACAGAGAATGATTTAAGAAATTCAACAGATAACCTGAATGAACCATTTCTCCGTGTATATACAATCAGCTCCCACTGTTCTAGCAAATTATTGACTCCAACAGTCAAGTAATCAATTTCCAAAGCAAAGGCATGCATAAAGATATCCTCGTCAGGGTTTACCTCTCGAAGATCGTAGATCAGAGATAAGAACTTTCTGTCATTGAAAGGCTCCCTTTGAGGTCCATTGAAAATCCTTTTTGCGATGTCCCAGCTTTTTCCAACTTTCCTTTTTATATCAAGATTTTTCTGCTTGCACGCAGCATCATAAATTTTCTGCTTCTCTTTCTTGATTTGCTCTTCAGTTATTAACTTGTCCTCTAGAAGTTTCTGGTAATCACGAAGCTTACGCTTCCTAGCTTCATTCTCAGCTTTATACTTCCGGAAATTCTCTTCATGTTCCAAGTCAACAGGTTCTTCATCTTGAAACAGATAGCTCTCCTCAAATTTGCCTTCTTCCTCTGCTTGACGGTATGTAGCATCGAAGACGTCATCATCATCCATGTCTTGTGGAAAGTCATCATAATTATCAGAATTGAAGACATTCTCAGATTGATGTAACGGTTCTTTGCCTTTTGATCTTTTATAGCTTTTATCAGCTTCACACCCTTGTCACTCCTATCAGCATCATCATCCTTATCACTCCTATCATCAACATCAGCATTGCTGTGATCATCTTTGTCATCCTTATCTTCCTTATCCTTCTCCCCCTTAGTTGAGGGATCCTCTGGAGTAGACGGAGATGTTGACGGATTGATCTTTAAGTGTTGAACAACTTGAGCCAGAGTTTGCTCCAAGTTGTCAAGCTTTGTCAGACAGAGCTCCTGAGTTTTATCAAACTTGTCCATCCTAGAGTGAATGCCCTTTACATGATCATCCAATTCCTGTTTCAGAGAAGTAAAGGAAGGATCAACAACCTTCTCCTGTAGAGTCACCAGCTCTGCACTTCTGAATCGCGCATTCTCAGCATTCAACCTTTCAATCTCAGCTTTCAGAGCAGACATTTGTTCCTGTAACAGATCAGTGTTGGTGTGTGCACTCACCTCACGAACACTCAAAGATTTATCACTATCCTCTCGTGCATGTGTTTCGCTCGGTGTTTGCCTGATTTCACTCGTAGATTTCACACCGTCACCAGAACCTGTATATACAACCATAGTTCCCTGAGATGGAACTGTAGGAGGTGAAGGAACAAATTGTCCTCCTGATGCCTGTGAAGGCGGATGTACTTGCAGGTTGCCAAGTAGAGCCTGATCCAAAAATAAAGAGTGATCAGAAAGTTTTTCATATGACATATTTTGAACATCTGTGCTCTCTCTAAGTGAAGAATCAAAAGACAAAGGTTCTACTAGCGTGAGTGCTAGTTGTGTGCTTGACTCTTTACAGGATACCGCGGTCGGACGGCCAATTTCAATAAATGCATTCTGTGGAGAGAATGAATCTAGAGACTGTATATTTACCATTTCAGTGTCCAAATCCTTTTGGGAGGAAATGGATGCGGCTGCAGTTGTCTCCGGTTCTGCCACCCTTTGCTTCTTATGAGACAGAGCTGCGGGTTCTCTCAGAATTGCACTCCCACTCCGTTTCCGGGCTACCTTTCGAACAACTGGTGTATGAGTAGTGTCGGTTGATGTGTTTGACGAAGAATCAGTTGTTGAAATGAAAACGTCATCTGGGTTATGAACCTGGGTGTTGACAGGTTCATTGCTGGGAGTCTGGAAATCAAATCCAATGTCACAATCAAAATCTGCAATATCAATATTAAAGGTATCAGTGAGATTAGAAAGTACCTGAGCTACCTGTAAATCTGTTCTGAAATCCTGTAGCTCTGGATTGATAGCAGAATCAGCAGGCAGAGGCTGAGAGGCAGATGGTACTGGTTGAGGAATGGTATGAGTATGTGTGGGTGATGGTGTTGGATCAGACTGAGAGGGGAAGATGGAGGCTTGTTGGTCTGTAAAGAAGTTGTACTGTGGAGGGAATTGGTTTTGAGATAGGTGAGGGGAGGTGTAGGATGATTGATGAGGTGATTGATGTGGTGAGTTGTAAGGAGGGTTGTAGGGAGAGTAATGTGAGGATTGGCTGGAGGATTGGTAATCTTGTAGAAGTTGAAGTGGTTGGAAGTTTTGTGGAGGAGAGTGTTGTTGAGGTTCACTACTAGAAATCTGCTAATACACATCAGTTAAAAACTGATGTCTCGTAGAATTGTAACTGATGTTACTGTGGGCGATGTTAAAGGTACCTGTCTTTAACATCAGTTAATAACTGATGTCTATTGTTGGATTTAACATCGGTTTGTACATCCTAAATGATGTATATTATACTCTTTAACATCAGTTTTGTAAGCTTGGATGATGTCTATTTTACTCATTTACATCAGTTAATAACTGATGTTAAAGCTTAGTACCTTTAACATCGCCCACAAAGACATCGCTTGAATTTTTTGCTTACATCAGCTAATAACTGATGTCTATAGCCTTTAACATCACTTCAACTTTAAAGAAACTGATGTTATAACATTCGATTAACATCATTTCTTTACTCATTAACTGATGCAATAACATTAAATTAACATCATTTTTATACACTAGAAGTACCAAACAAAGAAAACAACCAAATTAACTAAATCTTATCAATGCATATATAAACCAATTATACTACTACATCCATATATTCGACAATTCAACAACAATTAAGTTACTATAATTAAGAGTGTAAAAACTACTTGGATATAATCAAGGCTCTCTAAGCGAAGACGTTAAGTTCCTACATAGAAGCATACGATTCATCTTCTCTGCATCGAAGACAATGTCAAGCAATGAATCAACAAGCTATTCAAACACTTTTCTTGGTGATCAGAGGTATGGCCTGTAAAGTAAAAAATCAAATACTTTTCATTCAGTACGGGCAATTAAAAGAGCAAAGCAAAGATGGTGGTTGCAATTCAAGCTACTGATGATTTACCTTATACATTAGAAACCAAAACTCGAATGGACCTCTATGATATATATATATATATATATGTATACACACACCAACTAGCTAAAGCTAATCAATAACTATAAATAAAGAAATGTTTTGAATTACAAGCAGTTTTTTGACAACTATAAAAGATTCTATCTAATTCCATGGTAATAGCATACATCCTCAGAATCTCAGCCTATATAACCTAATCTATCTTATGCCCAACGTCCATCTGCCAGGAAATTGACTTCATAGTTTAAAGTTGTTGAAATAATATTGTATGCCAATTATTAATATAAGTATCCTTGCTATTGTAATGTGATTCTTTACGTCTTGTAAGATAACAACTCCTGAGTTTTAACTGGTCAAACCTTTTCAATGAATTCTTATTCAGACAACCAAATACAGCAGGAAGATCATCAGATGTGGTCAGTTTTCCATCACCCTTAAGCTCCAAAGCAACCTAATCATCAGAAATAGAAAAAACAAATGACTGAACTAGGACTCCTTCATATTTTGGAAATAAGAACCCACCTTAAGAATATTGGTAAGAGTCTGCTCGTCCAGCGAGACAAATTCAGCACTTGATGTTGTACAGTAGTCAAAGTTCATTGCAAATTTCTTCCATGAGGAGACTTCATGCCTACATTTGATATGTAGATAAGAGGTATCAATATCTAATGTTTCATTGGTCTTAAATGATTTTTCTTCTTTGTTCACACAAACCAGTTACCCAATATGTCTCTGTGCTTTAATTTCTTCTCAACAAGGAGCAATTCAGAACAATGAAGTACACAAAAGAGAGAGATAATATAAAAAAAACTTCCAACATCAATTAAATATAATCATTAGACAACTAAAGAATTAATAAACTACCTCCGATAAGCATTCCAACAGAAAACACGGACTTAGGGTTTCGATTTGAAACTAAATCAAATTAAATTAAACTGACATACTAATGAAAGGTTACCTACTTCATAAAGTAGGCCTTCGAGCTTTAGTTTCATGCTTTTGAGCCTTGGATCTGTAGTTGTGAACAATTAATCGAGCCTTTGAGTTGAATAAAGCCTTTGAGCCTCTGAAATTGAAAACCTCCACAAGTGGAGATTCGATACGAAGAGATTTTGTGTTTATGAACGCCGGTGGAATCGGTGTCGCGCAATTTCTAGGGTTCTTGAGCGGAGAGGCTATGTCTAGAGCTTTTTGTTTTAACTTAAGTGTGCTGTGAGTGTGCTGAATGTTTTGTAGATGTGTTTAATGTTTTAAGTTTGTTTTAATTATATAATATTATGGTTTTTGATTTATATTTGTAATGTGTTGGGTGATTTTAATTTATGTGTGTGTGGGAGTAGTTTTAATTAGTTTAATATTTTAATTTAGTTGAATAATTATAATTTTTAATATTTATATTTAATATTTTAAAGTTATAATATACTCCATATGATTTGTGTTTTTTTAATTTATAATATTCTAAAATTATATATATATATATATATGATTTTGTATTTTAATGATTTTGAATATATAAATATTTTTATGTATGTGTTTGTAGTTGAATGATTTTATTTTAAAGTTTATGTTATGAATATTGGAGGGAGAGGGAAGTTGAAATTTTATAAAGGAGGGAAATTTTTTATAAGGGGGGAATGGGGGTGGGAATGGTGGAAACTTTTTTTAAACACGTACCTTACACATCAGTTGCATAAATAACTGATGTCTAAAGTACTTTAACACATCAGTTTAAGTGAAAATGATGTTGAAAGTATCTTTAACATCAGAGAAATTTCTAACTGATGTCTGAAGTGTGATGTCTATTCCACTTTTTCTAGTAGTGGTTGTTCTTCTTGAGGTTCAGGTTGAGCCGGTTGCTGTTGATCAGGTTGATATTGTTGTTGCTGAATAGGCTCAGGAACTTGGACTGGTTGAAGGGGAACATTAAACTGTTCCAGCATGTAGGGAGTCACAACAAGAGGCACATTCTCATGCTTCTTCTGATTAGAAAGCCTTGATTTAATCTTGGTGCAAGTCCTTAGATTAGGCACCACTGCAGAATCAACGTACATGCTCCTATCTGCATCATTCATCTTATCATTTAAGAACAGCATTAAGAATCTGGGAAAGTGGCACTCAACTTTTGCATTTTCATGAATGGATCTCTGAGTAACAGAACCCATTTTTCTGATAATCTCTCTGAGTAATATCTTCCCGAAGTTGATTCGACGATTATAAGCCACAGAGAATCCAAATATTTGTAGCATGGAAGATATGTTATGAAAGTTCTGCCTTGTTATAGGAGCAAACACCTTAGCCAAGGTATCGAAGAAGACATCCCATTCAGCCTTCAATTTGCTCTTAGACATCTTAGGAAGAAAAATCTGTCCCTGGTAGTGGATGTCCTGAAAGAATTGAGTAAGCTCTTCACTAGTTGGGTCCACTTGAAAGTTGTCCCTTGGAAACCCTAGTATCCGGTTGACATCATCAACAGTTATTACAATCCTTCGACCATTAGGCAGATTACCTATCAACTTGTGATTCTCGAGAGTTGTAGAGTTGACGGCATTAGAGTAGAAGTCGAAGAGTGGTAGCACTTGTAAGGGAATATCAGCAGTTAGTGCAGTACTGACGAGACTTTGTCGAGTCAGGAAACGGATCCACTTCTTGAATCTATCAGAACAATCCTCGAAGTTCAGATTAGCACAATAATTGGTCTCAGCAATCTCAAATTCTCCGGCCATTTTTTTTTAATAATTAAAAATTGAATTAAGCGAGAATTTTTCAAATAAAATGTTTAATTCTCAAATGTCTCGCAAAGTTCAATTAATAATTAAAATTGATTAATTAATTATTAATTCGAAATATTAGAATAATATCGAATTAAAATTTAATTAACTAAAATGGCACTAATTCAATTAATCCAACTCAGCCAAACACGTCCTTAGTTTCAAAAACCACAAACACACTTAAGCAGCCAAACAGCCCCTTAAATCCAATTATCCCCAAAATGAACTAAGAACCCTAATTCCAAGTGATTCAAAGCCGAGTTCCAGGAGTTAGACAAGAGCAGCGTATGTATTACTTCATTACACAAAGTCGATCGCCCAACACAAAATCAGACGAAATCAGTTCGACTTTTTACCAAAAATCCGGCAGCGGTTCGATTGTAAATGGAGAAAATCAAGTAACCAGCAAGCGTGAAAGCTTGAAAATCAAGAATCCCAGCAAGTTTTTGGTCGAAACTTGAAAACCCAGTACAAATCGATGCAAGTATATGTATATAAACGTGTATATAACAATGGAGAAGATGAAGTCGTGAGCAAGACAATATGAATTGTCTTGCTCGATTGTCTTAAGGATTGTATATATAAGTGATAAGTGTTATTTATACACACTTATAGGTCTTCATTTCCACTTAAATTGGTTGATTGTACTTAAGTGTTTAGTGTCTTTTGATGTGTTTTTATTGTTTTTCTGTGCAGGTCACGAGTTGAGGTGATGAAGTGATTTTCTATCATTTTAGGTTGGTTTTGGTGCATTATTTGCAAGAATAGAGAATTGTGGATTCATCGCGACTTGGGATTTTGTGGGTATATCTTCTACAAACCCTCACGAGAGCACACTCGTCCACTAGAGCTATCTAGGGGTTTAAAGGGCTTGTTGCATATGCTAAATGCAACCGTGATCACCTACGGAAGTGGTACTAGAAGCGAGGAAGGACATGCACGCGAGAACGAGCGAGAAACGAAGAAACGGAGCTGCCAAGATAGACAGTAGCGCGCCCGCGCTACTTGTTAGCGCGCCCGCGCTACAGACTGCTGCAACTAGCGCGCCTGCGCTAGTTTAGCGCGGCCGCGCCCAGCAGAACTTCCCCGGGCCGATTTTTACAGCTTTTCTGATGGATTTTCGCAGCGGTCGAGGCCCGGTTGACTTGGTCAATGTAATTTAATTTCTCGTGTGTAAAACCCTAGCCTCCAAGTAGTTTTAGAGTAGTAGAATATCGTATTATTCAATTTTTTTTCTCTAGTAATCAAGGACATTATCAGTTTGTATTGGATCGTTCTTCGCGAGGAAGTGACAGTTTCGAGCGAGATCGTGAACATCAAATCTGTAACGTGTGATCTTTATAATTTATTCAAGCATTTTTATTCCGTTTAATTCTTGTCTTTTATTTATCATGTTTTCATTAGAACCCATGATGTCGATTAGTTCGATTATGAACTAACCGCCTTCATGGGATTCTAATGGATTTATCGATGTAGTCTAGTAACGAATATTAATTATGTGATTTTGTGACGTACGTTGATTTCTTTGCATGAGCCGTGCTTATTCTTCTTAGAAGCGTAGCTAACTTCTGAGTTGTTTGTTAATTCTTTCTGAAGCGAGAGTGGATGATTGAATTTAGAACTATGCCATGTAAACATAGGATTATGTGAATGAAGCATAATTTATGGTAGACTTGAACTATTTTTATCACCCTGTGTAATCACGATAGACGACTTGTTATTAAACCTCTCTGCTTACACTACCGCTATAGAGATATAGGGTCTGAGCTTTGTTGGTGTCCATGAGATTTCTGTCTTAATTGCGGATTTTGATTGGTATGATATGTGTGCAACGAGAGTTGGCATGTATTACTTCCGTGTTGTCTGATTAGGATCAACAGTCGCATGTTAATCAGTAATTTCAATTCTAGATGAATTCGATAATGAAGTTAGAATCCCATGTGTTTTCCTATTCTGAATTTGATTAGTAAATTTAGTTATTAGTATAAAAGAAACCATCCTTGTTAATTGTCTTGGCAGTGAAAATTGATCATACATTGTTGCATAGGTGCGTATTCTTAATTCACCAGTCTCTGTGGGATCGAACTTAATATATTACTTGTGATCACGTGCGCTTGCGTGTAGATTTCTGCGAACAAGTTTTTGGCGCCGCTGCCGGGGACTCGGTGTTAATTAATTAGTTTATGTACTTGTCATCAGTGTGCATTAAAATTCACTGACTAGGATTCTATTCTCTTCTCACTTTTCTTCTTTTCTTTATTTCAGGTACTTGGATCGCGTTTATGCTAACACGTTCTCAAGCTCGTAAAAAAGCAATTGATTCATCTTCATCTTCGTCTTCTGATTCTGAAACAATGGAGTATACTAGGACAGCAGTTGATGAGGCGTCACGTAAATTTTCTTGTTTGAAAATCAATGATACTCAGGCTGACACAATTGAGCCAGCGATATCAGCCAGTGGTATTCATCAAGCCATCAATCATTCTTAAGCTGCAAGATACTATTCAATTCGGGGGGTCTGTTCTCGAGGACCCAAACCTGCATCTAAGGAATTTCGAGAAATTCATTACTGAATTGGATTTCAATATCGGACCTAAGGATCTGGTGAAGCTGAGACTCTTTCCGTTCACGCTACGTGATGTAGCACGATCGTGGTTTATCTCTCTCTCGGCAAGCACTACTAATAGCTGGAACAAATTGGAGAAAATATTCTGCGCAAGGATTTATCCTCTAATTAAAGTATCAGCTATCAAAAACACCGAAAGTAAATTCTCTCAATTCTCGGGAGAATATCTTTGTCTAGCTTGGGACCGGTTCAAGAAGATTCTCGCAAATCTCAATGAAGATGGCATGCCTCCTGGAATGGCAATTCATTATTTCTACAGGGGTCTTAATGATCAATGTAGAGCAGAGTTAGACGTGGCAGCTGGAGGAAACTTGTGGAGCAAAAGCTTCGAGGATGCTTACGAACTGATAGAGAACCTGGCTGCTGCTGAGCACAGAGACCTAAAGTGGAAAATTCCAAAAGAGGAAGAATCAGAGAATGATGAAGCGATCGAAGTCACTCAGGAAATTCAGATGACTAACTGGCACAGAATTAGAGCTCACTCAGACTCAATTCCTAATGCATGTGGAGACACTTGTCCCCTACTCTCTAGCAGTGCGAGTAGTCAATCTGTGATTCAATCACCTGCTGATTCAACATTGAATGAGGTACAGTACCGAAGGATAATCAGGCGTATTGACGCGGTGGAAGAACGAATTGGTCGCTTTGCTGATATATTAACGGACTCTCTTGCTGAAGCATTCCTGGCACTAGATGTTAACATTACTTGGGATTCGTTTGGTTATGGAACGAGGTATCCTCCACAGGATACTTCATCGGAATCGGATTAATTCTGGACTTCACGTCGAGCTAACGACGTTAAACAAGCGCTTCGTGGGAGGCAACCCACGCATTGGAACCACATTGTACCATTGTAAACCTCAAAAACACAAAAAACGAGAAAAATCAGCCCTGGATGTCAGACACTAGCGCGCCCGCGCTAGTGTCCAGCGCGCCCGCGCTAAAGTGTCCAGCGCGCCCGCGCTACACTTAGCGCGGCCGCGCTACTGACTGTCCAGGAGCTCGAAATTTCTCCCAAAAATATTTTCTTTTCGTTTTTAAAAGCCCACAATCCTAATTTTGCATGCCTAGCCCGAAATATATCCTCCAAAACCCTAACTCAGCTCTCAAATCCTTATATAAACACAAAACCCATCTCCAATTCCCATTATAATTCTATAAACCCTAATCATATATACACATCCATACACACAACCACCTACAAATCTCTCAAACCCACTACACACAAAACTCTTGCAACTCTAAATCTCTACCAATGGCACCCAAAAGAGCCCGTAGATCACAAGGACCAAGCACCCAAGCCCCCACATCTAGCGATTCTTCCTCGATGGGTGAGGTTGAGTTCACCTCCGATGGTGCACGAACCGAGTTTCAACGGCTTATGAATAAGTCGTTAGTTAAGGAGAGGGGATTCTTACCCACGGCGGAAGATGGTGAGCTGTTGAACATGATTCAGGAACGGGGTTGGGAGTCTTTTTGCGAGGCTCCGGAGGCGGTTCCCTTGGCTATTATTCGAGAGTTTTATGCTAATGCCAAGGAGAATCGGGATGGATTCACGGTGGTGCGGGGAATCCGGGTGGATTATAGTGCGGAGGCGATCCGTAGAGTGATTGGGGGGCGTGCCAAGCGCCGTAATGAAGAAGATTGGGTTGTTGAGAGGATCGGGCGTGCTAAACGCCGGTTTGATGATGATCCGGTTGATCTTGAGCGGTTGGTGTATGATATGTGTGTGCCGGACACGACTTGGAAGATGACTGCACCTCCTTTGCCGGCACATGTTTCGTTTCCAGCAGCCGCGTTGAACCGGTATGCGAAGGCGTGGAACGCCTTCATCTGTGCTAACATCATGCCATCTTCACATGGGCATGAGGTGACAGTGGATAGAGCTATTCTGCTCTTTGGGATTGTCTCGGGCAAGTATATTGATCTGGGACATGTTATTCATCAGGGGATTCTGAGGTTCTTACAGGGAGGAACCACTGGTGCCATTCCATATGGCACAATTGTTACGAAGCTCTGTCGATCGAGTGGTGTGCGTTGGCCAGCCAACGAGCAATTACAGTTGCCGGCAACACCTATTGATCATTCGGTGATCAGTCGGATGACAGAGTGGGATGGAGGAGTTCCCCACCCTCGAGGCCTCGGATACATATATGATGAGATGCCAGGGGGACGCCCAGCATTTGTGAGGAGGGAGCAGACTAGAGCTTCTGGAGCTGGTACTTCTCAGACGGAGAGGAGCTCCGAACCGATGGGAGATGTTCATTATCGCCGATTAGTGAGACGGATGGACACCATGCATGACATCCACCAGAGGTTTGCGTTTGATTTGACACAGGCTCTAGGTAGTGCTTTTCAGGCACAGGGGGTCACAGTTCAGTGGCCAGTATTCGGAGCGGGGATGCAGTATCCTCCACCTGATTCACCTCCTGCAGAGGAGGGGGAGGACTCGGACTCCGAGTAGGTATGTGGGTGCTCTAGCCTTTTTATCACTTCCAATGGGGACATTGAAAATTTTAAGTTTGGAGGTGGTAATCTAAGGAAGAGCATATTATTATAATGTAGTTTATTATTGCATGTGTTAGTTAGTTCATGTAGTTCACGTTTATTTTATTTTGCTTTGATTATTTCTCACGTTTTTTTTATTTATTTTCTCACGTTTTCTTTCTAGTTTTCTCATTTTTTTTTTATTATTTTACATGTTTAGTGGTAATTGTCGTAGTTAGTATCACGAGCATTTGCATGAATTATGAAGTTAAGCCAAGCTAATTGCCTATGATGAGTTATGTGCGTAGTTCTTGATTAGTAGTTTCAATTGCATTGCTAGGTTAGTACTTGAAAATTGCTTGTGTTGGAAATTGTAATTCACATATGTTCTTGAGATAGGATTTAGACGAAATTCCATGAATTCTAGGATTGAATTGAGCATCCTTCAGCTTAGGTCTGTAAATCTTAAGTTTGGGGGAACTGAGGAGTAGATATACCTTTCTAGAAAAAAAAAAAAGAAAAAAAAAAGTAGTAAATAAATTCACTAAAAAAAATAAGTGGTAGAATTAACTAGGTTGAGCTCATTAGTACTCGAGTAATTAAGTCTGAGGGGACTTTGTGCCTAACAACCTAAGGCCCTTCGTGGTTTGGGATTGTTGACCCAACGCTCGCTACATGGGTACTAGTGCATAAATCTTTAGGGATCTCAACCATTGCACGGTTAAATAAACCACTAGAATAGAGTGAATAATTGGTGTGTGAAGTCTTGTGGTGTTCGTAACGCATTTACACTGCGAAGCGCTCTGACCTTAGACCAAGCAATTAATCACCAATAAAAAGAAAAAAAAAATAATATAGTGAATAAAATAGAAGGGTGTGGACATTCTTTGGGACCTTGGATTTTAGTTGGACTTGAGTGACGGGGTGTTAGTTTTAAACTTTTACGATTCTTGATTGGGATTCTGTGGGAATAGTAGTTTTTGTCTTGTCTCAATAAAAGAGCATGCTTGCACACACGGGCACTCCACACTTGTAAATAGAAGAGTAATTAACTTGGTAGCGAGAGAAGTGAAATTCGAGAACATTAGCACAATCTGAGGTATTATGATTGGCAAGGCAATTACTTCATAGTTTACTCATTCATCACGTAGTTGCATTCACGCATTGCATTGTATTATTGTATAGTGTCGTTGACGCTTGAGGACAAGCATCAGTTTAAGTTTGGGGGTGTGATAAGTGGTATTTATACACACTTATAGGCCTTCATTTCCACTTAAATTGGTTGATTGTACTGAAGTGTTTAGTGTCTTTTGATGTGTTTTTATTGTTTTTCTGTGCAGGTCACGAGTTGAGGTGATGAAGTGATTTTCTATCATTTTAGGTTGGTTTTGGTGCATTATTTGCAAGAATAGAGAATTGTGGATTCATCGCGACTTGGGATTTTGTGGGTATATCTTCTACAAACCCTCACGAGAGCACACTCGTCCACTAGAGCTATCTAGGGGTTTAAAGGGCTTGTTGCATATGCTAAATGCAACCGTGATCACCTACGGAAGTGGTACTAGAAGCGAGGAAGGACATGCACGCGAGAACGAGCGAGAAACGAAGAAACGGAGCTGCCAAGACAGACAGTAGCGCGCCCGCGCTACTTGTTAGCGCGCCCGCGCTACAGACTGCTGCAACTAGCGCGCCTGCGCTAGTTTAGCGCGGCCGCGCCCAGCAGAACTTCCCCGGGCCGATTTTTACAGCTTTTCTGATGGATTTTCGCAGCGGTCGAGGCCCGGTTGACTTGGTCAATGTAATTTAATTTCTCGTGTGTAAAACCCTAGCCTCCAAGTAGTTTTAGAGTAGTAGAATATCGTATTATTCAATTTTTTTTCTCTAGTAATCAAGGACATTATCAGTTTGTATTGGATCGTTCTTCGCGAGGAAGTGACAGTTTCGAGCGAGATCGTGAACATCAAATCTGTAACGTGTGATCTTTATAATTTATTCAAGCATTTTTATTCCGTTTAATTCTTGTCTTTTATTTATCATGTTTTCATTAGAACCCATGATGTCGATTAGTTCGATTATGAACTAACCGCCTTCATGGGATTCTAATGGATTTATCGATGTAGTCTAGTAACGAATATTAATTATGTGATTTTGTGACGTACGTTGATTTCTTTGCATGAGCCGTGCTTATTCTTCTTAGAAGCGTAGCTAACTTCTGAGTTGTTTGTTAATTCTTTCTGAAGAGAGAGTGGATGATTGAATTTAGAACTATGCCATGTAAACATAGGATTATGTGAATGAAGCATAATTTGTGGTAGACTTGAACTATTTTTATCACCCTGTGTAATCACGATAGACGACTTGTTATTAAACCTCTCTGCTTACACTACCGCTATAGAGATATAGGGTCTGAGCTTTGTTGGTGTCCATGAGATTTCTGTCTTAATTGCGGATTTTGATTGGTATGATATGTGTGCAACGAGAGTTGGCATGTATTACTTCCGTGTTGTCTGATTAGGATCAACAGTCGCATGTTAATCAGTAATTTCAATTCTAGATGAATTCGATAATGAAGTTAGAATCCCATGTGTTTTCCTATTCTGAATTTGATTAGTAAATTTAGTTATTAGTATAAAAGAAACCATCCTTGTTAATTGTCTTGGCAGTGAAAATTGATCATACATTGTTGCATAGGTGCGTATTCTTAATTCACCAGTCTCTGTGGGATCGAACTTAATATATTACTTGTGATCACGTGCGCTTGCGTGTAGATTTCTGCGAACAATAAGTGACACAGTAAGACAAAGAAAAGTATGGTCTCGGTAAGACAATTCAAAATTGTCTTGCCGAGATCAAGGATAGTAAGACAAAGGACGTGGCAGTAAGACAATGGGATTGTCTTACCGATACATAAAGCGACTAATGGCAGACTCGGTAAGACAATGTAATTGTCTTGCCGAGTTGTTTGAAAAAAACAGCGAAAAAACCGGTTCAACAGGACAATTTAATTGTCTTGCCGAGCCAAACTGTAGACAATGCCATTGTCTTGCTGAAAAACAAATAATAATAATAATATGATTTTTGATTAATTTTAAGAAATAAAACATTTTGCAATAAAAATCAAAAACCTATAATAAAACAATACTATATATTACACGAATATTTTGTAAATTCCAACTTTAATTAAATATAAATACTTATGAATTTAGCTTTAATTCAATAAAATGAATTAACTTAAACTCAAATAATTATGCTTAATTAATTTTGAAAAATACAAAATAAATACAAATAATTATCTAAATGCCTAGAGAATATTACAGGGGAGAGTATGAGCACTTAGAAAATTACAGACTAATATATAAGCATGCATAACTACTCAGAATATTATCAGATAATATACAGAATATCATATAAAATCTAATAATATAGAAATAATTACACAGAAAATTCACAAAAATATATAAAAACATATAATACATATGAAAAAATATATACAAGAGAACTATGTCATATTTAACATCCCTAACTCACAAACCAGCTTAGAGAAAGTGGATTCATCCAGTGGTTTAGTGAAGATGTCAGCAATTTGCCATACCTGATATCAATGTGCTTGGTTCTTGAATGTTGAACCGGATTGTTGGAAATGGCTATGGCACTTGTATTATCACAAAATATGGGAATTTTGTTTACTACAACACCATAATCATTCAGTTGATTCTTGATCCACAAGATCTGAGCACAGCAGCTACCAGCAGCTATATACCCAGCTTCAGCAGTAGAAGTAGACACGGAGTGCTGCTTCTTGCTATACCAGGAAACCAACCGACGTCCTAGAAATTGACAGCTTACAGACGTACTCTTCCTATCAATCCTGCATCCTGCATAATCAGAATCTGTATAGCCGGTTAAGTCAAAACCAGTATTCTTAGGGTACCAAATACCTAATCCAGGTGTACCCTTAAGATATCTAAAGATTCTTTTGACGGCTATAAGATGTGATTCTTTAGGATCAGCTTGGAACCTAGCACACAAACATGTTGCAAACATGATATCTGGTCTACTTGCAGTGAGATAAAGTAAAGAGCCAATCATACCTCGATAGCTTGTGATATCAACTTTCTTACCAGATTTATCCTGGTCAAGCTTTGTGGCAGTGGCCATGGGTGTCTTTGCCGGTGAAGAGTCTTCTAGATTGTACTTTCGAAGAAGATCTCTGACATATTTGGATTGGCAAATGAATATTCCATCTTCCTTTTGGCTTACTTGAAGACCAAGGAAGTAGGACAGCTCACCCATCATACTCATCTCATAGTTACTCTGCATCAACTTAGCAAATCTCTTGCACAAGTTATCGTTAGTAGAACCAAATATAATATCATCAACATATATTTGTACAAATATCATATCCTTATCATGCAATTTGTAAAAGAGAGTTTTGTCTATGACACCTCTAGTAAAATTGTTTTCAATTAAAAACTCAGAGAGAGTGTCATACCATGTCCTTGGTGACTGCTTGAGCCCATAGATTGCTTTGAATAGGAAGTATACAAAATCAGCAAACTCTGGATTTTCAAAGCCAGGGGGTTGTTCCAGGTATACTTCTTCTTCCAGCTTTCCATTCAGAAATGCACTTTTCACATCCATTTGATAAACCTTGAAGTTGGAGTGTGCAGCAAATGCAAGAAATATTCTGATGGCTTCAAGACGAGCAACTGGAGCATAGGTTTCATCATAATCAATTCCTTCTTCTTGTGAATAACCTTTTGCAACCAGTCTGGCTTTGTTTCTCACAACAATGACATCACCATCTAACTTGTTACGGAAGACCCATGTAGCTCCAATGGTAGATTTTCCTTTTGGTCTTGGAACCAGGGCCCAGATTTTCCTTTTGGGCAAGAACCCAATCAGGATCAGCAAGTGCTTCTTCTATTTTCTTTGGTTCTAGTTGAGATAGAAACCCAGAGAATAGGCATTCATTTGTCGTAGCACTTCTAGTTTTAACACCAACATCAGGATCACCAATAATTAAATCAAAGGGATGATCTCTGCTCCAAATCCTTTCCCTTGGAAGATGTGTCCTTGATGATTCAGCAGTATTATCATTGAGCTGAAATGTGTGACTAGTTGATCCATCAGCTCCCCCTGAGTTGTTGCCAGGTTGACTTGATGATCCACCACTAGCATTAGTGGAATCTCCAGTGTTTCCACCATTTCCTCCACCATTGCCTGGATCATTACCATCATAGTTGTCATCTCCTGTTGCAACCTCAGGTCGTATATCATCATCTGAATCAGAGTCTGGATAGTTGTCAAACTTCAGAGACTCAGATGGATCAGCAGATTGTAGACTTGGAAGTTTAGTGTCATCAAATGTAACATTGACACTAACTTTCACTGACAGAGTGTCAATCACAAAAACTCTGTAAGCAATTTTAGTATAACCAACAAAGATTGCTTCATATGCCTTTGGCTCAAACTTACTTAAGTTCTCTTCACCATCTTTAAGAACAAAGCACTTGGCTCCAAAGACATGAAGATGTTTGACATATGGTTTCTTGTTGTTATACAGTTGAAAGGGAGTTTTGATGTGATCCTTATTGATCAAGGTTCTGTTCTGGGTGTAGCTGGCAGTGCTCACAGCTTCAGCCCAAAAGTACAGAGGAAGCTTTGCTTCAGCAATCATTGTTCTAGCAGCTTCAATCAGTGTACGATTCTTTCTTTCGACGACTCCATTCTGTTGTGGAGTCCTTGGTGCTGAGTACTGTCTGTTGATTCCCTTGTCAGAGTAAAAGTTGATTAAGGTTTGATTCTTGAACTCAGTTCCATTATCAGATCTTACAGCTTTTACAGGAACACCCTTTTCCAACTCAACCAACTTGATATGATCAATTACTGTCAGGGGAGTTTCATCCTTGGAAGCTAGGAAGTAAACCCAAGTAAACTTTGAGAACTCATCCACAATGACCAAAGCATATCTTCCTCCATCAATTGAAGTAATATTCACTGGGCCAAATAAATCCATGTGCAACAGGTGCAATGGTTCAGTGATACTATTGATGGTCTTGCTTTTGTGAGATGCTCTCTTTGCTTTTCCTTTTTGACAAGCTTCACAGAGATCATCAGATGTAAATTCCATGGAAGGCAAACCTCTCACCAAATCTCTCTTGACCAGAGAGTTTATAGTTTTGAAATTGAGGTGTGAGAGTTTCTTATGCCATAACTGACTATCTTCAGAAGATGCTTTTGCATAGAAACAGTGATATTCATTTCCTGGTCCAGTAGATAGATCAGCTACAAATATGTTGCCTTTCCTGATGCCACATAGTGAAGGACGTTTATCCTTGGTATGTTTGATTATACATATTTCCTTTTCAAAGTGAACATAATAACCCTTGTCACAAAACTGGCTGACACTAAGGAGATTATGTTGTAGTCCTTCAACTAGTGCAATTTCTTGTATGATGATCCTTCCAACTTCTTTCAGCAAGGATCTATTGCTAGTCATGTGCCTTGACGCTCCACTGTCAAGCACCCAAACAACTCGAACAACTCCACTGGCACCCTGCAAAAGACAACTTGATTAAACATTCTTTGGGACCCACACTTGATTGGGTCCATCAAACTTAAAGAACTGATTTCTATCAGGTGTAACAACAGAGCCTCTTGGACTGATACTTGGTTCAGACTTGACTGAACTTACTTCCTTAACAACAGCCTTATAAACCTTAGTTTTAGGCTTTGGAACATAAGTCTCCTTCCTAACACGAGGAGGACTAGCAGTCTTTGCCCTAGCATACTTCTTGTTTGTGTGTTGTCTTGGTGACGTGTTTTCATTTTTAGCATGCAAATTCTTGAAATAAGCAGACATAGTATTGAAAGCACAAAGCATACAATTATCAACACCACAAAATTTATGGCATGCATCAAATACAGGAACAACAGGAATATCAGTCACAATAGCAGGAACATCAACAGATTCTACTCTAACTGAAAGGCATATGTTCAGCCTATTTGTATTTAAAGAGGTACAACTCAACTCAGATAAGAAAGCTCAGTAAATAGCAAGTCATCGGAATCCGTACGAAGAACGTCAAATGATTTATGGGAATTATATGTCAGATAAATTCCAGGATGCTGCTGCACACCACTGAAAGAAGTTCATTAATATGTTCAAGCCTCAGTGCACAAATAATCTTTTGTGGCACGTCCAGGAGTTCAGAAGATATAAAGTTTCTATACTTTATTTTATCAGAAGATTCCATTTAATGAAGATGTACTTACAAGACGAAGACTCGACGAACAAACCAAATTCTTAATGTTTATTTGACAGAGAATATTTGATTTAACTAGATACAGATGAACCAGACAGTACATCTGTGTATCAGTTATTCAAATTAAATAGTTGAAGTCAAGCAGAAGTGGTAGTTCGATCGATCGACAATTCAAGAAGAAGTTATTAAAGTTTAAAGAAGACGGGAAGCTGTACTACTGAAGATTGGGTGATTTAATATTTAATAGACTATTATTTCACTTCTCAAATAATTATATTAATTGTGTAATTTATTTATTAAATTAATTCACTCTCGAATTAATTTAATTTATGAATTTATATGATTAACTTAATTAAGTGGATAATTTTCTATTTTATATATATCTCAAAATTACATCATTTATCACCTAAATCACCTCAGCAAGACAATCTAAGATTGTCTTGCCGAGTGCACCACATTCTGCCAAGACAACTCGGTTGTCTTACCGAATGCATGTGTAAAGCAGCAAGACAATCCAGATTGTCCTACCGAAGATTCAAGAAAGCAACAAGACAATCCCTTATAGATTGTCTGACCGAAGTAATTGCCTGCAAGACAATAGATTGTCTGACCGAAGTAATTGCCTGCAAGACAATAGATTGTCTGACCGAGACATGGACTCTTGCAAGACAATTATGAATTGTCTGACCGATGGAAGGCTTCCAAGACAATTCTTGATTGTCTGGCCGAATGGTTCCTGCAGACAATTCTAATTGTCTGACCGAAGGTCATTTGTCTTGCCCTTCCTGTAAATTGTCTTTCTGCCATGCTTTTGGCTTGCTAGGCAATTGTAATTGTCTTGCCCTTGTTAAATTGTCTTTTCTACTTGTAATTGTCTTGTCTTTGCATTGTCTTACAAGTACAAAGCTTTGCCTATATATATGGCTTAGTTTCTTCATTTCTAAGTGTTCATCACTTTGATATTCAAAGCATTTGTAAAGCTTTCAAGTTGTTTGTAACTTGCTTGATCGTTATATCCACAGTTTTCTGTGCTTTGATAACCCGGTTGTTTTAATCACTAAATCTAGAATATACCCTGTCGAATTTATTCTACGAACTTTAGTGGACATTAAAACTGAACCATATTAATTATATAACGACTTCAAACATTGTTATATTAATTAATTATAATCTGATTAAACAAGTTTTATTCAATCAGATTCACTTCCGCGATAATTTGGTATCGATTGTATTCAACCCCCCCTTCTACAATCGTATCTGGACCTAACAATTGGCATCAGAGCGGTTGATACCATTTTCCGTATCAGATCCTATACACACTCTGTAACGTCCAAATATTGTTTATTCGAATTAATTTTATTCCAAAAATTAATTTTGATTTAAAATATTTTTCTTTCAAAAATCCAAATCTCTCCAAACACTATTTACTTTAAATTCTTAAAAAATGAGTACGCAAAAGATCAGTAGCATTAAAATCCCACCGTTCAGCCAGGAACACTTTGGCCTATGGAAAAGGCACATGTTCCTATTCCTCCGAACAGCGAACAGAAAATACATCGGGATTTTGGACAAAGGTGTTACTACTCCGATGAATGTCATATTAGCACACGAAGAGGATGGTGTGTTAATACCTCATCAGGTCATTCCGAAAGAACTTTCTGAGTACACAGATGAAGAGAGTGAACAGATGAACTTAGATGACGCTCTTCAACTAATTTTGGTTGAATCTCTAAATCCAGTGATGTACAATGCTGTTGTAAATTGTACGAACGCCAAGCAAATCTGGGATACATTAGAGATTATCAATGAAGGCTCAGAGGAAGTTAGGAAAAACAAGAAAGAGATACTGATGGCTCAGTATGAACCGTTTGGTTCCAATCCCGGAGAAGGGATTTCAGAAGTGTTTATCAGACTTAATAATTTGATAAATAATTTAAATCTGAATGGGAAATTCTATGACAAGAAAGAGGTCAACATGAAGTTTCTCTTAACACTTCCTGAACATCTGGAACACAGAATCACTGCCATCAGGGAAAGCAGAGATCTGAATGAGATTTCTCTGGAAAGACTCTACGGAGTTTTGAAAACTTATGAACTGGAGCAAGTTCAGAGTAAACAGAGATATGGCTGGGGTAAAACACAGAACCATTCGAGAGCTCTAGTTGTTGAGTCACCTGTACCGGAAGAAAAGAAAGATGTTGTTGTTCCTTCTAAGACTACTCAGGAATTTGTTGTACCTGAGATGGGTCAGACAGCTTCTTACAGTGGTGACGAAGAGTTCTATACAATGGAAGAGCTTGAACAGTTAGAAGATCAATCTCTATCACTGTTTGCCAAGAAGTTTGGAAACATGAGATTCAGGAAGAACCCCTCCTACAAGTACAAACCTACTGTCAATAGGTTTCAAAAAGGAGGTTACTCATCTTCTACAAGCAAAGGAGGATACAAGACTGGGATGGTGGATAGAAGCAAATTCAAATGCTTCAACTGTGGTGAACCTGGACACTTTGCAACTGAATGCAAACAGCCCAAGGTTCAAGGAAAGAGAAAAGATTCGTACGATGAGCTGAAGCAGAAGTATGATGCATTGGTTAGAAAGCATCAGGGTACTTCTGGAGGTCAAAGCTTCAAGAGCAAATCATATCTAGCAGAAGGGAAAAGCTGGGATGATACAGATAGTGATGAAGAAGAGCAGATTGGGAATGTTGCTCTCATGGCTAATGCTGGATCATCTTCACCTCCTCTTCCTGGAAGCTTTCAGGTAGATCCTACATGCCCTAAACTTTTTATGCAATTAGGACTTGAAAGAGATGATGCTATTAAAAAGATGAAAGCTGCCAATCTTAAAATTGATACATTAGTCTTAGAAATTCATGCTTATAAGATGAATGAAATGAAAGTATTAAAACCTAAAATAGAACAATTGACTATGGATTTAGGATTACAATGTGCTAAAGTCAAAGTTCTAGAGAAAGGTGAGATTGCTTTAAGACTTCAGCTAGACGAAGAGAAAGTGAAATGTAAAGCCTTTAAGGATGCCTCCATGATAGTCAAAGAACTTAATGATAAACAAGAGATCAAGAGAACTGTTGGAATAGGTTTTGACTATAACAAATCTGTAGGTAAGGCCGGTAACATTACTCCTTTTAAGAAGAGTGCTGAAGAGAGAGGGATTCCTTTTGTTTTGAAAGATTCCCCTAAACCTTTGTTTAAAACCTCAGAAGCTGAACCTCTTTTAGAGACTCCTGTTGTCATTAGATATGAACTCAAACAGGAAGACCTTAAATTGAAAGAGAGTAATGAGAAGAGAGATGAGATCCTGACATCACTTAAACCAATCAAAGTGAAAGGCAATGTTAGGTTGCCTAAAGCTGGTTTAGGTGTCAACTCTGAGAGAACTAAATTCAACAAGCCTAATAATTTTGTGAATAGTAAGAACAAGAACAATAGATGTCATTCTACTGAAAACTTTAAATCTGATAACAAGGTTAGAATAGAATCTATTGATGTTCCTACTACTATGACTGATACTCCTGTTGTTCCTGCTTTTGATGCATGTCATAAATCTTGTAGTGTTGATAATTGTATGACTTGTGCTTTCAATTTGATGTCTGCTTATTTTAAAAATTTGCATGCTAAAAATGAAAACACATCACCTAGACAACACACAAACAACAAGCATGCTAGATCAAAGACTGCTAGTCCTACTCGTGTTAGGAAGGAGACTTATGTTCCAAAGCCTAAAACTAAGATTTATAAGGCTGTTGTTAAGGAAGTAAGTTCAGTCAAGTCTGAACCAAGTATCAGTCCAAAAGGCTCTGTTGTTACACCTGATAGAAATCAGTTCTTCAAGTTTGCTGGACCCAACCAAGTGTGGGTCCCAAAGAATGTTTAATCAAGTTGTCTTTTGCAGGGTGCCAGTGGAATTGTTCGTGTTACCTGGGTGCTTGTCAGTGGAGCGTCAATGCACATGACTGGCAATAGATCCCTGTTGGAAGACATAAGAGAAGGAGCTGGCCCAACAGTGAGCTTTGCTGATAATAGCAAAGGTCGTACTGTGGGATATGGCAAGTACAAAATTGGAAAGATCATCATAGAAGAAATTGCTATAGTGGAATGACTTCAACATAATCTCCTAAGTGTTAGTCAGTTTTTTGACAAGGGATATTATGTTCATTTTGAAAAGGAGATATGTATCATTAAACATATCAAGGATAAATGTCCTTCACTATGTGGCATAAGGAAAGGCAATATATTCGTAGCTGATTTGTCTTCAGGACCTGGAAACGAAGTTCACTTTTTCTACGCCAAAGCGTCTGCTGAAGATAGTTGGTTATGGCATAAGAAACTCTCACACCTCAACTTCAAAACCATGAACTCTCTAGTCAAGAGAGATCTAGTGAGAGGTTTGCCTTCCCTGGAATTCTCATCTGATGATCTTTGTGAAGCTTGTCAGAAAGGAAAAGCGAAGAGAGCATCTCACAAAGGCAAGACCATCAATACCATTACAAATCCACTTCACTTACTGCATATGGATTTGTTTGATCCTGTGAATGTTGCATCAATTGATGGAGGAAGATATGCCTTAGTCATTGTGGATGACTTCTCGAAATTTACCTGGGTTTACTTCCTAGCTTCTAAGGATGAAACCCCGATGACAGTGATTGATCATATAAAGTCAGTTGAATTAGAAAAGGGTGTGCCAGTGAAAGCTGTAAGGTCAGATAATGGCACGGAATTCAAGAATCAAACTCTAATCAACTTTTACTCTGAGAAGGGAATTAGAAGGCAGTATTCAGCACCAAGGACTCCTCAGCAGAATGGAGTCGTCGAAAGAAAGAATCGTACACTGATCGAAGCTGCAAGGACTATGATTGCTGAAGCAAAGCTTCCTCTGTACTTTTGGGCTGAAGCTGTGTCTACTGCCTGCTATACCCAGAATAGAACTTTGATCAACAAGGATCATATGAAAACTCCATTTCATTTGTATAAAGACAAGAAACCATATGTCAAACATCTTCATTTTTTGGAGCCAAGTGTTTTGTTCTCAAGGATGGTGAAGAGAACTTGAACAAGTTTGAGCCAAAGGCATCTGAAGCAATTTTTATTGGTTATACAATAAGTGCTTATAGAGTTTTTGTAATTGATACTCTGTCAATGAAAGTTAGTGTCAATGTTACATTTGATGACACTAAACTCCCAAGTTTACAATCTGCTGATCCATCTGAATCTCTGAAGTTTGACAACTATCCAGATTCTGATTCAGATGATGATATACCACCTGAGGTTGCAACAGGAGATGACAACAATCATGGTAATGATCCAGGCAATGGTGGAGGAAATGGTGGAAACACTGGAGATTCCACTAGTGCTAGTGGTGGATCATCAAGTCAACCTGGCAACAACTCAGGGGGAGCTGATGGATCAACTAGTCACACATTTCAGCTCAATGATAATACTGCTGAATCATCAAGGACACATCTTCCAAGGGAAAGGATTTGGAGCAGAGATCATCCCTTTGATTTAATTATTGGTGATCCTGATGTTGGTGTAAGGACTAGAAGTGCTACGACAAATGAATGTCTATTTTCTGGTTTTCTATCACAATTAGAACCAAAGAAAATAGATGAAGCACTTGCTGATCCTGATTGGGTTCTTGCCATGCAAGAAGAACTCAATCAATTTGAGAGACAAGAAGTCTGGGCCCTGGTTCCAAGACCAAAAGGAAAATCTACCATTGGAGCTAGATGGGTCTTCCGTAACAAGTTAGATGGTGATGGCATTGTTGTGAGAAACAAAGCCAGACTGGTTGCAAAAGGTTATTCACAAGAAGAAGGAATTGATTATGATGAAACCTATGCTCCAGTTGCTCGTCTTGAAGCCATCAGAATATTTCTTGCATTTGCTGCACACTCCAACTTCAAGGTTTATCAAATGGATGTGAAAAGTGCATTTCTGAATGGAAAGCTGGAAGAAGAAGTATACCTGGAACAGCCCCCTGGCTTTGAAAATCCAGAGTTTGCTGATTTTGTATACTTCCTATTCAAAGCTGTCTATGGACTCAAGCAGTCACCAAGGACATGGTATGACACTCTCTCTGAGTTTTTAATTGAAAACAATTTTACTAGAGGTGTCATAGACAAAACTCTCTTTTACAAATTGCATGATAAGGATATGATATTTGTACAAATATATGTTGATGATATTATATTTGGTTCTACTAACTGTTAGATATAATTGATGACTACTAATGTTCTTAAAGTTTGTTTTAGAACATGAGTCATCAGAGTTTAAGCTAGAAGCTGATCAGAGTTTAGTAAAGTCTGACAGAGTTTGTTAAAGTCTGATCAGAGTTTACATAGTCAAGACTCGTCAGAGTTTACACGTGGAAAGAGCTCAGAAGCGGATATACTTCAAGGAAGGATAGAAGCTGAGGAGTGATTTGCTGACTATGGAGACTAAACAGAAAACTGGAGCAATCTTTGATTGATAGATTTATTAGCTGATTTATAGGATATCAAATCAGAGATTGATTTTGTAACTGTGTCTATATAAACACAGATTAGGGTTACTCCATATGAGTTGAGTTATCGAGTACATTGTTAAGAACCCTAGCAGCTCTTAGTGATACAATATAAATCACTGAGAGAGTATTTGTAACCATTAAAGCTTTGTGAATATAAGAGTTTACTGCTTTCAATCTCTAATATTGTCTTACTGTGTTACAGATTGTGATCACTATATCATATTATATAGTGAGTTTATAGGACCTAACAAGTGGTATCAGAGCGAGCTCTGTTAAGATTACTACAGTGAGATCTTAATCACAATCATGTCTGAAAAATCACAAGCTTCATCCTTTAGAGTTCCAATCCTTAAGGCATCTGAATATCCAGTCTGGAAAGAAAGAATGATAATATTCTTAGACTCTGTTGATCCAGAATACCTTGACAGGATCTTTGATGGACCACATATGCCCACCAAGCTCTCTGTTGGAATTGCAGATGAACCTCAGAAGATGGTTCCAAAAGAAAAGAAAGATTACACCCCTGAGGACATCTTGTCAATTGGTAAAGACTCTAAGGTGAAACACCTTCTGCATAGTGCCCTTGATAATGCAATGTCTAATAGGGTGATTGGGTGCAAAACTGCTAAACAAATCTGGGATGCTCTAGAAACCAGATGTCAGGGAACTCAGGCCATAAAGAAAAACAGAAAAACAATCCTTACACAGGAGTATGAGCACTTTGACTCAAAATCTGGTGAGTCCTTGACAGATCTGTATGACAGATTTGTCAAACTGTTGAATGACTTATCTCTGGTAAACAAGGAATATGATCTTGAAGACTCAAACCTCAAATTCCTTCTGGCTCTTCCTGAAAAATGGGATTTGAAAGTTACTACAATAAGAGACAATCTTGATCTTGGAGAAATGTCTCTTGATGATGTTTATGGAAGACTGAAGACTCATGAACTTGAAATGGAGCAAAGGAGCAAACGTCATGGAGGAAAATCAAAGTCCATTGCTCTGAAAGTTCAAGAGGAAGCTGCTAAGAGCAAAGGAAAAGCTCATGTCACAAAGTCTGACATTGAGTCATCAAACTCTGATGACTCAAACTCTGATGTTCCCTCAGACTCTGAAGAAAGTGATGATGAGATGATGCAGTTAGCAGCATTGATGGTGAAAAGCTTCAAGAAGTTGGCCTACAAAAAGTTCAACAAAGGCAAAAGTTTTTCAAGGAAAGAGAGAAACTCTGACAGAGTTTATGACAAGAAGAACTTCAAGAAGAATGAGGGCAAAGAAGGGAAAGCTGGAAAAGCTGACAAGTATACCTGTTTTAACTGTGGTGAAAAGGGACACTTTGCATCTGAATGCAAGAAAGCCAAGAAGGAAAAAGAAAAAGCCTTTATCACCAAGAAAGGAAACTGGACAGATACATCTGATTCAGAAGAAGAAGTCAATTATGCTCTGATGGCAAACACTGACAACAACTCTGAATCTCCTGCTAAGGTACCTCATTCTACTCTTGCCTTTGATACTGAAGATATAACTGAGTTAAGATTGTTTCTTAAAACTTTGCATATCAGCTTTAGAGATCAGACTTTAGAAAATGAAAGATTAAAATCTGAAACTCTGAGTGTAAAGAAAAGGAATGATTTTCTAGAAAAAGAATTAGTTCAGATGTTGGAAGTTCAGAAAGAAAGAGATGATGCTGTCATTGTCAAAGATGAATTATTAAAGAGGTATGCATCTCTTCAATCAGAACTTGCTAAGGAAAGGGAGATCATAAAGACATGGACTAATTCAGGCAAAACTACTCAAGATATCTTAGGTAGTGGAAACTGGAAGAAAGGACTAGGTTACACTGATAACTCTGAAGCTGAGTCATCAAAAACAGAGTTTGTTAAAACTCAAAAACCTAAGGTTAAACCTGTTAAATTTGTTGTTGAATCCTCTAAGTCTAAACAGAGTAGACCAAAATCAGAGATTAACAACAATTTAAAATCTGATAAGCCCAAACAGGTTAACATAGGACTGATGACTCAGAAACAGCTTAAACATAAGCTTAAAGAGGTAAAGTCTGATGACAAAAACAGGGAGCCTAGGAAAAATAGAAATGGCAAGATTGGAATAGACAAGAGTAATAACTACATGCCTATTCCAAATGCACCTAGGAAGACATGCCATAACTGTGGGAATACTAATCATCTTGCTAATTTTTGCAGGAAGAACAAGGACATTAACTCCTTACCTACAAAGTCTGGAGTTAGAAAAAGTAGTATTAGATATAAACCACAAGATCCATGTTTTCATTGTGGTAGTTTATGGCATTCTATTTATACTTGCAAAGAATATCATAGTTTGTATTATGATTATTATCAATTGAAACCTTCTTTAAAGGTTAATAAAAATTCTGCAAGTACAAACTCTGTTTCTAGTACAAACTCTGTTACAAAGTCTGTTAGCTCAAACTCTGATAATAATAATAATTCCGCTGCAAAAGCTAACAAACTTAATAAGGCCAAGGGATCCAAGCAAGTCTGGATCCTTAAAACTAACAATTAGTGGTCTTTGTGATTGCAGGGCAACAGGAAGAATATTCTAGTCTTGGACAGTGGATGTTCAGGACACATGACTGGAAATAAGGCCCTGCTGTCAGAGTTTGTGGAGAAGGCTGGCCCAAGTGTTTCTTATGGAGATGGCAACATAGGAAGGACTCTGGGATATGGCAATATCAATCTTAGAAATGTCATCATATCAAATGTAGCTCTTGTTCAAGGGCTAAAACACAATTTACTCTCTGTCAGTCAAATCTGTGACAGAGGATATCATGTTGATTTCTATGAAGAACACAGTGAGATAGTAAGCAAGTCAACAGGCAAAGTGGCAGTGATTGCTCACAGACATGGGAATATTTATGAAATTCACTTGCCTACAAACTCTGAAGGAAAAGCAATCTGCTTGTCTACAAGAACCTCTGCAGAAGAAAGTTGGAAGTGGCACAAGAAGCTCTCACACCTGAATTTCAACTCCATAAATGAGCTTATAAAGAAAAAGCTTGTGAGAGGACTCCCTGAATCACTACTTACATCTGATGGATTATGTGATTCATGTCAAAAAGCCAAGCAAAGAAAGACATCTTTCAAGAGTAAGACTGAATTCTCAATAAAGAAACCATATCATCTTCTACATGTTGATCTATTTGGACCAGTAAATGTACCATCCATTGCAAGGAAGAAATATGCTCTTGTCATTGTTGATGAGTATACCAGATACACTTGGGTATATTTTCTTCACTCTAAAGATGAAACAGCCTTGCATCTGATGGATCATGTGAAGCAACTGGATCATGGATCTGAAGACAAAGTGAAGATCATTAGAAGTGATAATGGAACTGAGTTCAGAAATTCAACAATGGAAGAGTTCTGCAAAGAAAGAGGTGTAGTGCAACAATTTTCTGCACCTGGTACACCACAGCAAAATGGTGTAGTTGAAAGGAAAAACAGGACTCTTATAGAAGCTGCCAGAACTATGCTTGATGAGGCTAAATTGCCTACTTATTTCTGGGCAGAAGCTGTTCAAACAGCTTGTTTCACTCAAAATGCAACCTTGATTAATAAGCATGACAAGACCCCATATGAGATGGTGAAGAAAAAGAAGCCAAATCTGAAGTACTTTCATATATTTGGGTGCAAATGCTTTGTATTGAAGACTCATCCAGAACAGCTTACCAAGTTTGATTTAAAAGCTGATGAAGGCATTTTTGTAGGATATCCTCTGATAACAAAAGCCTTCAGAGTCTATAATCTAAGAACCAAAGTGATCATGGAATCCATACATGTGTCATTTGATGACAAAAGAATAATGGGCTTAGCAGATATGGATGATCATGAAGAACTGCATTTTGAGAATGAAGAAATATTCTCTGATTCAACAAACTCTGATGAACAGTCAAACTCTGACTGTGACCAAAATACAGCAAACTCTGGTGAAACTTTACAAGTTCATAATGATGAAGCAATTGCTGAGGGGGAGCATCAGAATGTTTCAGGCTCTACCCAAGATTCATCAGAGAATGCTGACTCAAATTCATCAGAGAATACTGATTCAAACTCTGATAGCACAAATTTAGGGGGAGCTACAGAAAATAATCAACAGAATCAAGAGAACATGGATCAAGGGGGAGGATCCAATGATGAAAATGGTCAACTTCCACATGCTAGGAAGTGGACAAAATCTCACACACCTGATTTAATAATTGGTAATCCAGAAGCAGGTGTGCAAACAAGGACAGCTACAGCAAATGAGTGTTTACATCATTGCTTTCTGTCACAAACAGAACCTAAAAAGGTGGAGGAAGCTCTTCAAGATGCTGACTGGATACAAGCAATGCAAGAAGAGCTAAATGAGTTTGAGAGAAACAAAGTATGGACCCTAGTACCAAGACCTAAAGATAGATCCATAGTTGGTGCAAAATGGGTGTTCAGAAACAAAACAGACAGTGAGGGTGTCATTACAAGGAATAAAGCAAGGCTTGTGGCAAAAGGGTATTCACAACAGGAAGGTATTGATTATGATGAGACATTTGCTCCAGTTGCAAGATTGGAGGCAATCAGAATCTTTCTGGCCTATGCTGCTCACAAGAAATTCAAAGTATTTCAGATGGATGTTAAGAGTGCTTTTCTAAATGGAAAACTGGATGAAGAGGTATATGTTGAACAACCTCCAGGATTTGTGGATCCAAAACATCCAGACTATGTCTACAGGTTGGACAAAGCACTTTATGGACTAAAGCAGGCTCCAAGGGCATGGTATGAAACTCTGGCTCAATTTCTCCTTGAAAGTGGATTCACTAGAGGTACCATAGATAAAACCCTGTTTTATTTGAATCATGGTAATGATCTGCTTTTAGTTCAAATCTATGTTGATGACATTATTTTTGGCTCCACTAATGCTAAACTCTGTCAAAGATTTGCCAAGCTCATGCAGTCTAGGTACCAAATGAGCATGATGGGGGAACTCAGCTATTTTCTGGGTTTACAAGTTAAACAGACTGAAGATGGGATTTTTATCAATCAAGCCAAGTATACCAGAAATCTCTTAAAGAAATTTGGTATGCAAGACAGTTCAGCTGCAACTACTCCTATGGCAACAGCAACCAAACTAGACAAAGATACTGGTGCATCAGTGGATATCACAAACTATAGAGGAATGATTGGATCTTTGCTTTATCTGACTGCAAGTAGACCAGACATTATGTATGCCACATGTCTATGTGCAAGATTTCAGGCAGATCCAAGAGAGCCTCATCTGATTGCAGTAAAGAGGATATTCAGATATCTCAAGGGAACCACATCTTTAGGATTATGGTATCCTAGAGAATCAGATTTTAGTCTAATTGGATACTCTGATGCAGATTTTGCAGGTTGCAAAATTGACAGGAAAAGCACAAGTGGGAGTTGTCAATTTCTGGGTGGAAGACTTGTTTCTTGGTATAGCAAGAAGCAAAAGTCCATTTCAACATCAACAGCAGAGTCAGAGTATATAGCTGCAGGCAGCTGTTGTGCTCAAATTCTTTGGATGAAGAATCAACTTTTGGACTATGGGTTATCCTTTTCTAAAATTCCTATTTATTGTGATAACCAAAGTGCTATTGCTATGACAGGGAACCCAGTTCAACATTCTCTGACAAAGCACATCAGTATAAGATATCATTTTATAAGGGAACATGTGGAGGAAGGAACCATTGAACTTCACTTTGTCCCTACTGATCAGCAGCTAGCAGATATATTCACCAAACCACTAAGTGAAGCAACCTTTACTAGGCTGGTGAATCAGCTAGGAATGATATCAGGAACTGAGTAATCATAATGGTCAGATCTTTCAAATTTCAATTGACAAATTACCATATGTATTACTCACAAACTTGCCATGATATACTCTGATTGTTAAAATCTGATAACATTCTCTGATGATATACTCTGTGTTCTATACTCTGATGATATTCTCTGATCGTCATTCTCTGACGATATTCTCTGATGTTTGTAAACTCTGAATCTTGATTAATGATCTCATTTTTATTTCTCTGAGAACACTGACCTGTGAAGATATTATGAAGCATGATCTGAATTAGTAATCATGAATCTCAGTTAAGTTCTTTAATCTTGATCTCAATTTTGTGCTACTATTTTACACTATATGCATATTGATATCATTGAGACTCTATTACTTCACATATCTTAATTATAAGTGAGACTGATTAATTTGCATTTTCTCTCAGTAAAAATAGACAGTGTTTATAAACTCTGATGCTTTACACACCCCTGGGAATAAGCATGGTACTCCTTTGAGATCTTAGATGTCTATATGACAGTGACTGGGAAGACCCAAACACTTACTGGTATTAAGTAATTGCCAAGATTTTATAATCTATGGTGACCAGTCACAATCTCTGATTACTGGAGAAATACTGTTGCAAAATTACAAGGTCGTGATTCATTTACACTGAAAAGCGTCCTTTGATGAAAAAAAAAAAAAAAATTATTCTTCATCAGAGTATGCCAATTGTCTATGTCTTGAGAGTTTAAATAAATTATTCTTGTCTACCTTATAATTACGAAATTGTGAAATTCTCTAGTCTCTGATTTAATATGCTAAATCACACACCTTATTTCACAAGCACATTATTGAGCTATGGATTCTATGACATACTCTGATTTATTGATGAATATTCTGAAATTTATGTCTTTATACTGAGGTACTTAGAAATTTACTTTCTTTGATGTAAATCTCAGAGTTTAAAATTCGAGAGATTTAATCTTGATTTTTTTAAAATCTTGTACATTTCAGGATTTCAAATATACAGAGAATGTGAAGAGAGTGTTCCAAACGGATGTATTATTAGTGGGTTTGCATGAAAAACATTTTAATAGGAGAACGTGTAATCAGCATTTACTACTGCACATGTTTTACTGCGCTCATGATTATTACTCTCGTTTCTCTATCCCACTAACATTCAACTACCAGTTAAAATCTGACAGGTGTCCAAGTGAACAAAGAGCCCAAGCGTGTACAGCTAAACAAAATCTGAAGAGTTTATCATCAGATTTTATTGTTTTTTTTCTTCACTTTTACACTTAATCTTCACACACACTCTCTCAACAAACTCTTACTCTCTTCTCTCTGAAATTCAAATCTTCTTACACACATTTTCTCAAACACTTTTCTCTACTCACAATCTCTGTTATAATGGCAACTACTACATTCACCCATGCAGGTGTGGACTTTGTCCCCAATAACTATACAGCCATTCTTGACACTGCCGAAGCTCCAAGGGATTATCATCCCATACAACAATTTCTTGCTCAGAGTGCTATTGCTACAGCTCTTACCGCTCCTACCAGACTCTCAGGAAGCCAAATCATCAGTTTTTGGAGGACGGGTAAGTACGACAATGGTGGTGAAAATGGATCACCATCAATTGTGTTTTCATTTGAAGGGGAGGAGTATTTTGTTACTCCAGCCACAGTCAGGACAGCATTCAACCTACCAGAGATTGACACTGCTTATGTCACTAATGGCGATGCAAATCTAAGGGCCATGATGACTGACTTGGGCTACTATGATTCTCTGGACAAATTGGGTCAATTGAAGCGTCCTGGACTCAGGAAGGAGTGGAGTTTCTTCTTCGATTGCATAACCAGAGCCTTCCAGAAGAAATCTACCAACTGGGATGCAATACCCATGGACATGCTACAAATTGGGTATTCTCTGATCTACTCTACTAATTTCGATTATGGTAGATTAGTTATTAGAAATATTGGTGAAAGAATGAATGAAAATCGTAAAGTTGTCTATTTTTCTCGCTTTTGCCAATTATTATTCAATGCATCTGTTGGAGAGGTAGCTTTTGATGATGAGATCAAATCTTTTAAACTGCATAAAAGGGCTTTCAAAGATCTCATCTCTAAAGATGAAAAGAGGCCAGTTCTCAGGCCATTACAGGTTCCAGCACAAATAAGGGAAAGACTGAACATACTTCCAGAAAATCAACACTCTCCAGTTCCTTCTCAAGCAGCCAGGACACCTACATCCAAGTCCAAAAAGGCTGCAAAGTCTGATGCAGCCCTCTCCTTTGCCAAAAGAACAAGAACCTCTGTTGCTACACATGTTCTGAAACCAAACTCTGAAGTGCCGACAAACACTGATGCAAACTCTGAGGCTCATTCAAACTCTGATCTTCCAATAAACACTGAAGCTGCTTCTCCTCAAAAGCAGAAAAGAAGAAGACTGGTTGCAGCATATGATTATGATGATCTTGAACCTGCCCATGCTGTCAACTCTGAACCTATTCCTACAACAAACTCTGACCCTGTGCAGACTAGTCCTCAAAAGCCAGCTCGATTCAAAAGAAGGGCTCAAAAGCCTGCAAGGGCGAAAGTCCCAATCACTGAAATAACAGACTTCACAGTTGAGGAAGAGCAAACACCATCAACTCCAGTTGCTGAACATTCTCAAGCTCTGATGGTGCTTCCTATCCAAGCTGTTCCTCTAACATCTCCTACAGCATCTACTTCATCCTCTGAAGTAGATGAAGAAATAAAGTGTGATGAACCAGTTACAACTGAAGCTGGAGCAAAAATGTCTGATCCTCAAACTCCATTATCTGATCATGGCCCCTCCACTCAAATTCCTCATTCTCCAATGAAAATTCCAGAGGATGCCATTGTTCATGATACAGCTCCAGAAAACTACAGGTCTGATGTAGTTGATGAATCTGACAAAGTAGCTATGGAAGCTCTACAGTCTCTTGCTCAGACTGGTGAAGAGCCTAGCAAATCACAGTCTGAAGCTCAAGAAAAATCTGCTCAAGATACTGTTGAGAAAGTTGCTGATCCTGCATCTGATAATGATGAAGATGATGAAAGCTCAGATGATGACACTGATAATGCAGGTCCTCAGTCACATCTACAACAAAAGTGGGAGTCTACCAGCCAGTATAATGCCAGGCTACAAACTCTGAACACAGACTCTGAGCCACTTCCCAGGGATCTTCAGGTTGATCCACCAAATGAAGTATGGGATAAACTCTGGCTGAGCCATCAGCATTCTCTGGAGCCAACTAAAGCTGAAGAATTCTTATCTATGGCAGAGAATAAAATTTCAAACTCTGATGTTATGTCAAGCCTCAAAGGCACAATTCTCTATCTGAAGACATTTCACCCTGCTCATGCCCAGACATCTAAATCAATAGATGGTCTAAGAACAGAGGTGGCTAAAATCAAGGAGACAAATGAGATGGAGAAGAAAAGGACTATACTACCTCTGAGAGATAATGTTCAGAAGCTGGTGTCTGCACAGGAATCTCTGGACAAGAGGATGACCATCATTGAATCAACTCAAGAGAAGATGTCCAAGCAGCTTGAAGCCATCCAATCTTCACTTTCTCTGATCACATCAATACTGATTCCTGATGAGGATGATGTCAAAAAGGGGGAGAGAGTAGCTCAAGTCAAATGCAAGACTACTACTCAAACTCTGAAGAGAAAGAAGAAGGATGATGATGATGATGTTGACCATTTCACAAAGCACAAGAGATTTCAATCAGGGACTGGTGGAAGAGTTTCAAACTCTGACAGTCAGAAACAGTCTAAGCAAAGCACAAAGTCTGCTCCAACACATAATTTCACATCTGGATCTAAGCAAAGACCAGTGACTGGATCAGACAAACCCATGACTGATGAAGAGCTTGCTAGATTGATTTTTGAACAAGAAAATCCAGAAGCTAATTTGGATTTGGAGTTGATTGCTGCAGAGGAAGAAGAACTAAAGAAAGAACATGCTGAAGCAATAAAGTCAGGAAAAATCCAGAGACCTGCAAAATCAACTGCCAAACCAAAGGAAAAGGGGATACTGATTAAGGAAGCCATTGTTGCTGATCAGAGTTTACCAGTCAAAAAGGTATACTCTGAAGATGAATATACTTCCAAGGGCAAAAGCAAAGTAGATGAACATCTGGAGAAAGGCTGGGATAAGAAGAAGTCTACAACCTCTGACAAGGATGAAGTTGTAAAGGAAAAGAAAACAGAAGCTGCAATCTCTGACAAAGCTCATGCTGCAGAACCTCAAAAAGAAAGATTAACCTCTGACATAGCTCAAGTTAATAAGGATGCAAAGAAAGACACAACCTCTGACAAAGCTCAAGCTGTGTTCAAACCAACAACTACTCCATTAGCTGGATTTGCAAAGCCTAGTCTGATGACTGAGATAAGCTTTGAAAAGGGACCAATTCAACCAATCTCTCATCGTAAAGCAGGAAGAGATAAAGGAGGGCTGGGATCCAAATATGAAAAATTTGATCAGAGTATAGGATCAAGACCAGATGACCCCTCATCTCTATGTGCTCCCAAGACTGGAGCTTTACAAGAAAGAATGGACAAATTAGATTCAGTTCAGTTGGTGAAGAATGACAGAGGAGATAATATTCTTATCTACTTCATGTCTGATGGAACAGTGTTTAGAGTACTTGAAGCAGATCTCTATGCTAAACACTGGGAGGAATTGAGATATGTATCACACATATTTCAAGTGAAAAACAAGTCATGTCAACACATCTCCAACCTGCTTAAAGATCAAATCAAAAGAAAGATGGGTATTACAGGAAACAAAAATGCTGGACCTTTCATTCCTAAATACCTCAATCATAAAGGACAGCTGGTTGAGATGAAGAAAAATTCAGCAAAAATTGAAACAATAGGTGGAATCAGAACTCTTGCATTTAATGAAGAGTCTGATAAAGCTTACAATATCAGGCTGGATAGAGACTTGAAGAAAAACAAGATCTATGATCTCAGAGCTGCAATTTATCAAACTGGAGTTTCAGATCCAGAGCTGAGAGAGATCAAGAGACAAATGATTACAGTACTTGAAGAAGCTGAAAGAGAACTCCTCAGAGGGTATCTACAGACAGCAAATGGTGTCTATGCAGCTAAGGAGTAAAGTATCTGTAAGTGTTAAAAGTTTTCTGTTATAATTAGTTAAACTCTGTTGCATTTGACTTATTTGTTTTGACGTCATCAATTATCTGTTAACTTGCACATAACTTATTTATGCACAAGTTGGGGGAGATTGTTAGATATAATTGATGACTACTAATGTTCTTAAAGTTTGTTTTAGAACAGGAGTCATCAGAGTTTAAGCTAGAAGCTGATCAGAGTTTAGTAAAGTCTGACAGAGTTTGTTAAAGTCTGATCAGAGTTTACATAGTCAAGACTCGTCAGAGTTTACACGTGGAAAGAGCTCAGAAGCGGATATACTTCAAGGAAGGATAGAAGCTGAGGAGTGATTTGCTGACTATGGAAACTAAACAGAAAACTGGAGCAATCTTTGATTGATAGATTTATTAGCTGATTTATAGGATATCAAATCAGAGATTGATTTTGTAACTGTGTCTATATAAACACAGATTAGGGTTACTCCATATGAGTTGAGTTATCGAGTACATTGTTAAGAACCCTAGCAGCTCTTAGTGATACAATATAAATCACTGAGAGAGTATTTGTAACCATTAAAGCTTTGTGAATATAAGAGTTTACTGCTTTTAATCTCTAATATTGTCTTACTGTGTTAAGATTGTGATCACTATATCATATTATATAGTGAGTTTATAGGACCTAACACTAACGATAACTTGTGCAAGAGATTTGCTAAGTTGATGCAGAGTAACTATGAGATGAGTATGATGGGTGAGCTGTCCTACTTCCTTGGTCTTCAAGTAAGCCAAAAGGAAGATGGAATATTCATTTGCTAATCCAAATATGTCAGAGATCTTCTTCGAAAGTACAATCTAGAAGACTCTTCACCGGCAAAGACACCCATGGCCACTGCCACAAAGCTTGACCAGGATAAATCTGGTAAGAAAGTTGATATCACAAGCTATCGAGGTATGATTGGCTCTTTACTTTATCTCACTGCAAGTAGACCAGATATCATGTTTGCAACATGTTTGTGTGCTAGGTTCCAAGTTGATCCTAAAGAATCACATCTTATAGCCATCAAAAGAATCTTTAGATATCTTAAGGGTACACCTGGATTAGGTATTTGGTATCCTAAGAATACTGGTTTTGACTTAACTGGCTATACAGACTCTGATTATGCAGGATGCAGGATTGATAGGAAGAGTACGTCTGGAAGCTGTCAATTTCTAGGACGTCGGTTGGTTTCCTGGTATAGCAAGAAGCAGCACTCCGTGTCTACTTCTACTGCTGAAGCTGAGTATATAGCTGCTGGTAGCTGCTGTGCTCAGATCTTGTGGATCAAGAATCAACTGAATGATTATGGTGTTGTAGTAAACAAAATTCCAATATTTTGTGATAATACAAGTGCCATAGCCATTTCCAACAATCCGGTTCAACATTCAAGAACCAAGCACATTGATATCAGGTATCATTTCATTCGAGAACATGTCATGAATGGTACAGTGGTGTTACATTTTGTACCCACGACTGAGAAATTGCTGACATCTTCACTAAACCACTGGATGAATCCACTTTCTCTAAGCTGGTTTGTGAGTTAGGGATGTTAAATATGACATAGTTCTCTTGTATATATTTTTCATATGCATTATATGTTTTTATATAGTTTTTGTGAATTTTCTGTGTAATTATATCTTTATTATTAGATTTTATATGATATTCTGTTTATTATCTGATAATATTCTGAGTAATTATGCATGTTTGTAAGTTTTTCTGTAATTTTCTAAGTGCTCATATACTCCCCTGTAATATTCTCTAGGCATTTAGATAATTATCTATAGTTATTTTGTATTTTTCAAAATTAGTTAAGCATAAATATTTGATTTTAAGTTAATTCATTTTATTGAATTAAAGTTAAAGTCATCAATATTTATATTTAATTAAAGTTGAAATTTACAAAATATTTGTGTAATATATAGTATTGTTTTTATTATAGATTTTTGATTTTAATTGCAAAATGTTTTATCTTTTAAATTATTCAAAAAATCATATTATATTTATTGATTCGTCTCGGCAAGCCAATTCAAAATTGTCTTACCGAGACTCAACATTTGTCTTACTGACATCTCGTTTGTCTGCTTTTTGTGTAATCTCGGACAGACAATTTATATTGTCTTACCGAGACTTCCCTTGCTTTTGTCTTGCAGTACTTGTATATATCCCCGTAAGACATTTGAGCAAGACAATTCATATTGTCTTGCCCAAAGCTTCATCTTCTCCACTCGTCATACACGATACATACACACACGGCTGCGTTTCTTTTTCAGGTTTTGTGTAAACCTTGCTGTGATTACTTGATTTCAAGCCATAGTTGCTTGCTGGGATTGTGTTTTTGCTCGATTTATAGTCGAAACTCTGCCCAAGTTCTGTGTAATCGACCCGTTGTTGTGTGTTTAGTGATCAATTCGTGGCTGCGTTTGTTCGGTTGTGGTGATTTCGAGCTCATCCATTGCGTTGTTTTCTGAGATTAAGACCTTCGATTGGATTCAGTGGATTTTAGGGTTCTTGATTGGAGTATTAGGGTTTTTAAAGATAAGGGCGCGTTTGGGTATTTTGAATTGTTTGGGACTTAAGGCCGTGTTTGGAATTCTAGTTTGTGGAGTTTAATTGATTAGTGCCATTTAAGTTAATTAACTTTTAATTCGATATTATCCAAATATTTCGAATTATTAATTAATTAATCAAGATTTAATTATTAGTTGAAATTTGCGAGACATTTGAGAATTCACATTTTATTTGAAAAATTCTCGCTTAATTCAATTTTTAATTATTAAAAATGGCCGGAGAATTCGTGATTGCTGAGACTAACTACTGTGCCAGCCTTAACCCTGATGATTGCTCTGATAGATTCCGGACTTGGGTCAGATTTCTTTCGAGACAGAGTCTAGTCAGTACGGCACTAACAGCAGATATTCCAATTAAGCTGCAACCTCTTTTTGACTTCTACTCAAATGCTGTCAATTCTACGACCCTGGAGAACTACAAGATTATAGGGGATCTACCTAACAGGAAACGGATTGTCATCACTGTCGATGATGTGAACCGGATCTTAGGATTTCCAAGGGACAATTTTGAGCCAGATCCCTCAGAGGATGAACTGAGACAATTCTTTCAGGATATTCACTATCAAGCTCAGATTTTTCTCCCTAAAATGTCAAAGGGAAATCTGAAGGCTGAATGGGATGTGTTCTTTGACACCCTTGCAAAGGTGTTTGCTCCCACTAATCGAAAGAACTTTGGGAATATATCTTCGATGCTGCAAATCTTTGGATTCAGCATAGCTTATATGTTACATATTTGATGATGTCACAGGTATCTAACTTGTTTAGTGTGCAGAAGCAAATATCAGAGTTTAGCCGGAAATCAGAGTTTAACGACTGCCAGCTGGATCAGAGTTTAAGCAATGATCAGAGTTTGCAGGCGGCTGATTTTCAGGAGCATATCTGACTAAGTAAGGAAGATAAAGATCAAGAGAGATTGTGCAGATCAGGACAGCAGAAGGATAGCTATTGATTAGATTATTTTAGGAAGCAGATAAGTGTAAATCAATCAGTAGAAATCATGAAACTGTGTATATAAACACAGCTTAGGGTTTACTCTAGAGGAGTTAACAATTGAATATCATTCGTGTAACCTAGCAGCTCTTAGTGATAAAATATAAATCACTAAGAGATTATTTGTAAGCTACTGTGAATTGTGAATAAGAGATTAGTTGATTTATTCTCTTATACTTGTGTTTTGTCTTTGATTGTGTTCACTATATTATCCTATATAGTGAGTTTATTCGGCCTAACAAGTGGTATCAGAGCCAGCTCTGTTGATATACTTACAGTGAGATCTTAATCACACAATCATGTCTGAGAAATCACAAACCAGTAGATATGAGTCACTTAGGGTTCCGATCCTCAAGGCATCTGAGTATCCTATCTGGAAGGTCAGAATGACTATGTTTTTGGAATCTACAGATCCAGAATACCTGGACAGGATTTATGATGGTCCACACATGCCAACAAAGCTCTCTGTTGCAGTTGGAGATGAACCTCAGAAGATGATTCCCAAAGAGAAGAAAGACTATACTCCTGAGGACATCTTATCAATCTGTAAAGATGCAAAAGTGAAGCACTTGTTGCACAGTGCTCTTGATAATGCTATGTCAAATAGGGTGATTGGATGTAAAACTGCAAAAGAAATATGGGATGCTTTGGAAGTCAGATGTCAGGGAACCAAAGCCATCAAGAAAAACAGAAGAACCATACTTACTCAAGAGTATGAACACTTTGATGCAAAGTCTGGTGAATCACTGACTGATCTTTATGACAAATTTGTCAAGCTGCTGAATGATCTGTCTCTAGTGGATAAAGAGTATGATTTAGAAGATTCAAATCTCAAATTTCTGCTTGCTCTTCCTGAAAAGTGGGATTTGAAGGTAACCACTATAAGAGACAACCATGACCTTGAAGAGATGTCTCTGGATGATATCTTTGGAAGACTGAAAACTTATGAACTTGAAATGGAGCAAAGGAACAAACGACATGGTGGCAAAGGAATTTCGTGTATACACTCATATATATATCGATTTTGAATTTTTAACTCTTCACTATTCACACACATTTTCACTCTCTCTCTCTCTCAAACCCTCTTCTCATTTTCTCTCGAACATTTTGTCAAACAACGTACCTGCATTACCTCAAACTCTCATTTTCTTTTCAGAAATCATGTCGACAACTGCTTTCGAGTTCGATGGAGCAAAGTTTGTCACCAACAACTACTCAGCCATTCTGGATAACGATGAAGCCCCCAAAGAGTTTCATCTTATTCAAGATTTCTTGGCTCACAGTGAGCTGATGTATGCTCTGACCCAGCCAGAGCTAATCTCTCCTTCTCAGGTTCTCACCTTCTGGAGGACAGCAAATTACGATGATGGAGGTGAAAATGGTTCTCCATCTCTCACCTGCGACTATGAGGGCCAAGAGTATGTTGTCTTACCAGCGACTGTTAGGAAGGCTCTTCATCTTCCTGAAGAGAAGAAGTATGATGCTTCAGTACCCACTCAGACTTTGCGAGACATGATGATTTTTCTTGGGTATTCTGCTAGCACAGACAAGATGGGGGAACTTAAGCGTCCACACCTCTGCAAGGAGTGGAGCTTTTTCTATGACTGCATAACCAGGGCTTTTGGTAACAAGTGCAGCAATTTTGATGCCATTCCCATCTTCAGTCAGCAGATCGGGTATTCTCTGATCCACAATCTCAAATTTGATATTGCTGCATCTATCTTGAGATTTATTGGTGATAGGAGAAATGAAAATATGAATATTGTCTATTATGCAAGATTTTGTCAGCTTATATTTTCTTACTGCTTCCCTGATGTGCCTATTCCTGAAAATGGAAATGAACTTCCATTTAAGATCACCAAAAGAGCTTTTACTGATCTGATTAAGAAAGATAGCAAGAAGCCAAATGCACCTGTATTTGTTATTCCTGTGACTGTACAAAATAAATTGAAAGTAGCTTTACCTGACAAGTATGAAGCTTTATTCTCTGATGAGAATATCCCACAGCCTCCATCTCCTGCCCATGAACCAGTTGCAAAATCTGACCCCAAACTAACCTCTGGTTCTTCCCAACAAGGACCAGTTGAAAAATCTTCACCAAAAAGGATACTCAGATCCACCAAATCCCCAACCAAATCCTCACCTCCTCCCAGAAAAAGAAGATTTCTACAGAAAATTTCAGACTCTGAATCAGATGAAGAAATTCCTCCTCCTCCACCAGCAAAGAAATTGAGAAAGAAAATCAAGCCAACCACTATTACTGATCTGACTATGGAGCCACCTCAGTCAGAGGATCCTGAACAAGCCTTGATTCCATCTGCAGAGCCAATATTGATTGAACCTCTTTCTGCAATGCCACTTGACACAACTGCAGCTGACAAACAAATGTCAGAATCAACCTATGATCAGACAGAGGGCACCAAGTCTGTTGAAGAAAGAATTGCAGCTGATACTCATATATCAGAAAGACCCTCTGATGCTCCAAGCACATCAGAGGATGCACAGATAGAAATGGTCCTCCAGCTAATTCAGGATTCTCTGGTTCAACCTGAAGATATTGTTGCAGCTCCTGCTCAGGAGATTCACATGGCTAAAAACTCTGAGGCAGCTACTGAAGCTCTGGAGTCCCATACTCTGAGTGTTTTTCTTGACAACATTGATGATGATGAAGTAACAGAAGTTACATCAACTCCTATTCAAGCTCCTGGTCTACATTCTATAATCTCTGAGCCAGTCAGAGAAACTACACCAGAAAGGGTTAATTCCCCAACTAAGGCACTGTCACCAGTCAGGGAATCCTCTCCTTTCACAGCTCCTGCAGTTCCAGGTTCCCCACTTCCATCCTCTGAGCCTGCCAGAAGAAGAATCTGCCACTTATCTTATAATCACAGGATGTGCAGAACTACATCTCCTTCTGTTGAGGACACACTTACTTCTATTGAGGTCACTCAGACTTCAATGCAGTATACTCTGGCGGATTTGAGTGCTTCTGTGGCACAGCTGGTTCAGGTTCTCACCTCTGCTGATGTCAAAAAGGGGGAAAAAACATCCAAAGACAAATGCAAACCTCATCAGCAAATAAAAAGAAAAAAGCCAGATGATGATGAGGAAGAAAAAGGGGAGATGAACAAACAGCAAAAGCTGCTGCAGATCAAAGAAACAAAGAGGAATAGTAAAGAAGCAGCAAGCTCTGAGAGACCACCCAGAGAATCTCAAAAACAGAAATCTGTGGAATTGACTGTCATGACATAAGCTCAGAGTATAAGTAAAGCAGTCAGAGATTCAAATGCTATATCTAAAGAGATAAATCTTGTGAACTCTGAGGTGGAAAAGAAGAAAGAGAAATTGATTGCTGAAGCTGACAAGTTGATTGAAGCTGGAGACCCTGAGTCTCAGAAATTTTGTCAAACTCTGAAGTTCAGAGGCAGAGAAACCACTCTCTTCTATAAATCTCCTTCCTTGCAAGCAATTGATGAAGCCATGGCAAGGAAAATATTTGAAAAAGAAAATGCAGGAGTAGATATTGAGGCCATCAGACTTGAAGAAGAAAGATTGGCTGCTGAGAAGAAGAAGATCAGCAAAACAAAATCTGATGAGCAAAGACAGATTACTGATCCCTCACAGAAACAGAAGATTCCAAAGCAAAAGGGAATAGTAATCAGTGAGGTGAACTACACTGATATCAACAGACCAAGAACCAGATCTCAAACTCTGCCTGAGTCTGACTCAAAAGACAAAGGAAAGAAACCAGTTGATGTAGTTCCTCCAGTTCCTACTATGCCAAAGAAGTCAATAATTACATTAGCACCAGAGAATCCTACTAAGAGGATGATCAAGCTGAGCAAGAATGTACACATAATTGCTAATTTCTCTGATCAAGCAGAAGGAAAGGAAGCTGGATTGGTCAGAAGAAGAAAAGGTGAATTCAAGTCAATTCCTGAGAAAACTTTAACCTCTGACATTGCTCAAGTTAAAGTTCCAGTAACTGAAGAAAGGATTGAAGACACCAAAGTTTCCTGGTTGAAATTAAACTCTGAGAAGACTCAAGATAATCAGAAGAAAAAGAGTTTATATGGGAGTCTTGGTACAAATTTATACAAGGAAAGCCCAATGCTCACCAGAGTAAGAACTCATGGTACCAGAGGGAAGGAAGCTTATGACTCAACTGGTCTTGGTCACAGAAAAGAAAAGATTCAAACAGGCTCAGCAACTACTTTCAGAGATCCTTATCCTCTGACTGAAAAAGTAGGAGAAGCTGTTACACAGAAGGATCTTGACAAAGTTGAGTCAGTACAGATTTTGATGGACACTCATGATGGGCCAGAAGATAAAGAAAAGATTGCTATATTTCTGGAATCTGGCAGAGTGTATAGAATATCAGAAGCTGATTTATTGCTGAAATCTCTGAGAGAGCTGGAACATTTTCACTACATGTTGGGGATCAAGAATGAAGCTACTCAGAGGTGGTCAGATCTGATGAAGAGAACAATCAGTGAAAAGAGAAGATTCTATGGAGTAAAGTCTGATGAGGAATACATTCCACAAATAGCTCAAGATGATGGTTCTGAAATTAGCATGGAAAAGAATAGCTCTGTGATGGAGACTATTGCAAACACCAGAATCTTGGGTTATAACAATGAAGCAGACAGACCTAGAGTTATTCAGCTTGGAGAAGCAATGAAGAGAAGCAAAGTGAATGCTTTGAGAGCAGCTATCTATCAGACTGGGGATGAAACTGAAGAACTCAGAAATGTCAAAGCCCAGATGATCCAAACTTTGAAGCTGAAGGAAGAAAATCTGATAAACCAGTTTGTCAGAGAAAGCTATGGATATAGGTTGATTTGATAGATAGTTCTGCTGGTTCTGTAAGTTGTAAATAGTCTGTGAATTATTTATGTTATGCATTTGTCATTGATTGTTTTTGACATCATCAGTAAATATATAGAACTTGTTCATTCTGTCTAATGCACAAGTTGGGGGAGATTGTTACATATTTGATGATGTCACAGGTATCTAACTTGTTTAGTGTGCAGAAGCAAATATCAGAGTTTAGCTGGAAATCAGAGTTTAACGACTGCCAGCTGGATCAGAGTTTAAGCAATGATCAGAGTTTGCAGGCGGCTGATTTTCAGGAGCATATCTGACTAAGTAAGGAAGATAAAGATCAAGAGAGATTGTGCAGATCAGGACAGCAGAAGGATAGCTACTGATTAGATTATTTTAGGAAGCAGATAAGTGTAAATCAATCAGTAGATATCATGAAACTGTGTATATAAACACAGCTTAGGGTTTACTCTAGAGGAGTTAACAATTGAATATCATTCGTGTAACCTAGCAGCTCTTACTGATAAAATATAAATCACTAAGAGATTATTTGTAAGCTACTGTGAATTGTGAATAAGAGATTAGTTGATTTATTCTCTTATACTTGTGTTTTGTCTTTGATTGTGTTCACTATATTATCCTATATAGTGAGTTTATTCGGCCTAACATTATAACCGTCGAATCAACTTTGGGAAGATATTGCTGAGGGAGATTATAAGAAAGATGGGGTCTGTTACATAGAGATCAATTCATCAGAATGAGAAAGTTGAATGCTTCTATCCAAGGTTTCTGATGTTATTTATGAATGATAAAATGAATGATGCTGATAGGAACATGTACATCGATTCTCCTGTTGTTCCTATTCAGAGGACTTGTGCCAAGATCCAGACCCGGCTGGTGAACAAGAAAAAGCATGACAATGTGCCACTGGTGGTGACTCCTTTCATGCTAGAGCAATTCAGTGCTCCATTTCAACCTGTTCAAGTTCCAGCACCACTACAACAGCAACAATATCAACCTCAACAACAACAACAAGCTCAACAAGAACAACTGCAACAACAATCACCTCCACAAAACCCTCAACCACTTCAACTTCTGCAAGACTATCAATCATCCAGCCAATCCTCACATTACTCTCCCTACAACCCTCCTTACAATTCACCACATCAATCACCTCACCAATCATCATACAATTCTCCTCACCAATCCCCTCCACATTATAACTTCTTCCCAGACCAACAAGCCTCCATCCTTCCCTCTCAATCTGAACCAACACTTTCACCTACACATACACATACCATTCCTCAACCTCAATCTACCTCTCAGCCACTGCCTGCTGATTCTGCTATCAATCCAGGCTTACAGGACTTCAGGGCTGATTTACAGGTAGCTCAGGTACTTTCTAATCTCACTGATACATTTAATATTGATATTGCAGATTTTGATTGTGATATTGGATTTGATTTCCAGACTCCCAGCATTGAACCTGAAAACACCCAGGTTCATATCCAAGCTGACGTTTCCATTTCAACAACTGATTCTTCCTCAAACACTTCAAACAACACTACTACAACCCCAGTTGTTAGAAAGGTAGCCCGGAAACGAAGTGGGAGTGCAATTTTGAGAGATCCTGCAGCTCTGTCTCATAAGAAGCAAAGGGTGGCAGAACCAGAGACAACTGCAGCTGCATCCATTTCCTCCCAAAAGGATTTGGACACTGAAACGGTAAATATACAGTCTCTAGATTCATTCTCTCCAAAGAATGCATTTATTGAAATTGGCCGTCCGACCGCGGTATCCTATAAAGAGTCAAGCACACAACTAGCACTCACGCTAGTAAACACTGAACCTGTGTCTTTTGATTCTTCACTTAGAGAGAGCACAGAATTTCAAAACATGTTATATGAAAAATTTTCTGATCACTCTTTCTTTTTGGATCAGGATCTACTTGGCAACCTGCAAGTACATCAGCCTTCACAGGCATCTGAAGGACAATTTGTTCCTTCCCTTCCTACAGTTCCATCTCTGGGAACTATAGTTGTATATACAGGTTCTGGTGACGGTGTGAAAACTACGAGTGAAATCAGGCAAACACCGAGTGAAACACCTGCACGAGAGGATAGTGAAAAATCTTTGAGTGTTCGTGAGGTGAGTGCACACACCAACACAGATCTGCTACAGGAACAAATGGCTGCTCTGAAAGCTGAGATTGAAAGGTTGAATGCTGAGAATGCCAGATTCAGAAGTGGAGAGCTGGTGACTCTGCAAGAGAAAGTTGTTGATCCTTCCTTTACTTCTCCGAAAAAGGAATTGGATGATCATGTACAGGGCATTCACTCTAGGATGGACAAATTTGATAAGAATCAGGAGCTCTGTCTGACGAAGCTTGACAACTTGGAGCAAACTCTGGCTCAAGTTGTTCAACACTTAAAGATTAATCCGTCAACATCTCAGTCTACTCCAGAGGATCCCTCAACTAAGGGGGAGAAAGATAAGAAGGATAAGGATGACAAAGATGATCACAGCAATGCTGACGCTGCTGATAGGAGTGATGAGGGTGGAGATACTGATAGGAGTGATAAGGGTGGAGATGGAGCAAGTTGAAAGGATATCTTCGATATATAATTATTTATATATTTGTTTCGGTATTTGTGACAAACATTAAAATTAAATTCACCTAGTAATCCTCCCAAATAGGTCATAAATTTATTTGATTAATTAAAAGTGGAAAGTTATTTTTGGAAAGTAATTTTAATCTCTAAATATTCCTTCGTATCAAAATACATTTATTTTAAAGGAAATTTTTCTGATTACGCAATAGTGGCGCTGAGACATATCGTGAGTCTACGATTATCTCTTTCTTGCTACTGCAACATTTTGATGCATGAATCTCGAAAAAGGACTATCAATATTTGATATTCTCTAGAGTACTCATGTTACATTATTTACAAAATTTATATTTAAAAGTAATTTATTCCATATTTAAACATTTATTATCTCTCGGAATAAATTATTTTAATTCTTTCAAAAAATTATTAAATTCTTCATTCCTCAAGATTTATTCAAGGAAGGATTTATTTTCTCCATATTAATATTTGTCTCTAAAAATATTAATATCAGTTTTATACCTCTTCTGGAATATTTTCTCCCGGTCTCTCAAATTCAGTATTTTTCGGAGAAAAATATTCGCAATACTTAGAAAGTTATTTCAACGTATCAAAATCATGATTCATCATGAACAATATTTTTCTAAGTATTTTTGTATCAAAACCTTCGAAAAGTATCCTTCTCTGTTTTTCCAAAACACGAAGTGTTTCGGTTTTTCATAAAACGGCTTTTATCTTAGAAAATCGGTTTAAATACCTTAAGATCATTCCCGTCCCTCAAAAGTATTTTATCTTTATGGGAATATATTTTAAGTATTCATTCAAGTTTTAAGTTTGGCCATAATCCCTCTCTGGTAATTTCAAAAGAATTATCGTATTTTATTCGAAACCCGAAAACCTGATTTATCGTTTTAAATTCGAATAAAATACTTCCACTTGCCAAAATGACTTGAAACTTGAGATTAGCCAATTAAATATTATTCTTAGTGCATGGTTAAATTTTCGTAATTTTTCGAGAACTTTCATTTCGGAGCGTTTCCTGTTTGCCGACCCGATCACTGGCTGAATGTTTGACCAAGCTAGGGTTGACCAAAAATTACCAAAATTTCCAGAATGCCATTTTCTAATATTCTAAGATTTACCATATTTTTTCCGTAATTTATTTCGCACGTTCGAAATATCGCGTTTTTAGTGTAACGGTTTTTATCGGTATCTCGTAAAGCGTGTCTGTCTTCTAGTGCATTAATTGCACTGAATTTTTAGTCCAAGATGCTGGTCAAGAACACCTTTTTGGGTGTGGGGGACAAGGGGACAAAGTTGAGTGGTGGCCAAGGTTTGGTAAATTACCATTTGCATTTTTACTTCTACTTTTCTTACATTTACCCCACCCATTCTTGCCTATAAATACACCCCTCCACCCATTCATATTTCCAAAGCTAATAGCCAAGTATATGCTGAGATTTTAGAGAAGAAACACACTCCCAAAGTTTATTCAAGTGCCCACTTCTTCTACTTCATCTTTAAAACCTTCGATTCTTCATATATTCCGATATATACAAGGTTTTAAACCCTGAAGCTTCGTTCCACCCAACCAAGCCTCGCTCATCTTAGCATTTTCATAAACCACTCTTTTCAACCTCCCGAAGGGCTGCCCAAATTAGTTCGTGTGCTTAAAGTCGTATCGAACCTCCGACGAATTTCTCCGGCGAACTTTCGTGCATTAATCGTGTAAGTGGTTTCTTTTAGCTTCAATTATCCGAGTCTTAATCGACCATTTTCAAAGGGCTTTTTAAACAAATTTCTCTTCATCTTAAGCTCTCTTGATTTCAAAAAACTCGAGTTGGCCACTCGTTATTATCGGGAATATTTTGCACTAACCTTACTTGCTCACTAACTCATAATTTGTGCTCCCATTCCCATCACTCCCATACCCTTCTTGTTTTAGTGAGAAACCCATTTTTCAGCCCTGTGCTCGGTGGGGATATCATTGAGATAAGATACGTGGTATTACGTGTTTATTTTCCGAACGTGTGTGTTGGGTGTGATTTTACTTGTTTCGGTGGTAAACCCCGTTTGGGCCTTCTCGCTATCGCGGGGTGTTATCCGAACAAGCTACTTGGTTCGATTGCGTTCGTGAGAGTGTGTGTGATATATCTTGCTCGACTTCGACTCCGTCTTTTCAAAACTCACTCATCACTCGATCTTATTAAAATCAACAACTTATATTTCTCCGCGCGATATAATTTGTTAAAATTGAACCAACGACTTAACCACCATACTAAAACGTTATAATCGACTAATTTCAACGTGGTTAAAATTGGACTAAAACTTGCGGAACCAAAACTTTTATAAAACAAGGATATATTTGTTTGTGGATATTGTGTTCTAACTTTTGCAGTGAGGTGAAGTGAAGTGAGGTGATCTTCGTTCTAAGACCCAAGTCTTTGACGTATTGACGGGGAGTTGATAGTCATCGCACCGTGAAGAAGAGGAAAGACCCAAGACCTAATACCTAAGATCCAAGACCGGCGAAAGGTTTAGAAGTACAAAGACCACTGGAGGTGCAACGACTTTGAGGAAGTAACAAGGATAGTTACGTTCCGAGACAAGTCTTGTTATTTACATTTATAGTGAGGAGGTAACGAAGAGTTACGCTCCAAGATATATATTTGTAAAGGCTTCTCCGCCTACTGTAAAGGAGTTCTTTATAGTAGAGAAAATCTCGAGTCCGGGGAGGAGCTCGGGGACTGGACTAGGGGTGAGTGGACTCCAAGGGTTGAGTTAGCCACCGCGAACCAGGATAAAATCGCTCGTGTGATATTTTCCTTTTCTTTTCTTACACTTCCGCACGTAACTGCCAATACTCTCGATACAAGTTCTAAAGAAGGGGTGAAAACTTTTTAAAACGACATAAATATTTTTAATTGGTGATTAAGCTATTCAACCCCCCCTTCTAGCTTAATTAAACCATCTATCGGGACCTAACAGTTGGTATCAGAGCAGTTACTTTTTTAAGTGCTACGGTTATAAAGCACTCTGTAAAGTAGATCCGATATGGCCTTTATTAATGCTATCGGTTGTAGTGAAGGTCTCTCAAATTCTAGACCTCCTTTGTTTGATGGCACAAACTTTGCCACATGGAAAACTAGATTTCGCATTTATGCTAGAAGTCAAGGTGTCAAAGTTTGGATGGCCATAGAAGATGGTACAATACTTCCGACTAAAATAGTCGACGATATTATCATCGAAAAGAAAGTGAGTGAATATACTCACGATGAAGAAGATAGAATGAATATCGCCGCTAAAGCGGAAATGGTTCTCACAAGTGCACTTGCAGAAAAAGAGTATAAACGAGTAAACAATTGCAAGTCCGCACAAGAAATGTGGAACAAGTTAGTAGTTACCTATGAAGGAACTACCGACATAAAAGATTCTCGAATGGATAGTTTGATCCAAGAATACGAGAACTTTAAACTCCAAGATGGAGAAAATATCATCGATATGGAAACAAGATTTACGCGTATAATCGATGAATTAACTCAACTCGGAAAGAACTATACTCAAAACGAAAAGAATCGTCGGGTTCTTAAATCTTTGCCTCCGAGTTGGAAAGTTAAAGTTACTACGATCAAAGAGATGCACAATCTCAATGATTACCACATCGATAACTTATTCGGGAACCTTCGTGCCTACGAAGAAGATGATGTTCCGGATAAGGTCATTCCTAAAGTGGAAGACAAAAAGAAAAATATGGCTTTGAAGTCCATCTTAATCGATGAAGATGAAAACGACGAAGAGTTGAACGAAGAACTCCAAAATCTCGACGAAAGTGGGATAGCTCTATTAACGAGACAACTCCGTCGTGTACTTCAAAGTAAAGCTCAAAGGTATGGAAAAGGCTTCCTTAAATCGAACAATCAACAAAGAGTTTTTAACTCTAATGGAAGGCCAAATTACTCTCAAAATTATACTCCTAACAATAAGAGTAGTTATCCTACCACGGGCTATAACAAGGGCAAAATCAATCAAAGTCCCAATGGTTATAATAATGCCAATAACAATGGTACTTACACTCCTCCTAAGCCAAAAGAACAAAATCCGGAGGAAACACCTAATGTGTGTTTTGAGTGTAAGCAACCCGGTCACTTTAAACGGGAATGTCCTAAGCTCTCTAAGGGACGAATTCTCGTGGCCGAAAATGGTTGGGATTTAAGTGAAGATGAAGAAACTTCGGAAGCTACGGAAGAAGTGGTTAACTTGTGTTTAATGGCTCTCGAGGATGATTCTTCGTCATCGGACATCTCCACTTCAAATGATGAGGTAAGCTCTCGTACTAAACTTTTACATAATATGCATCTTTTTAATGACTCTTCGTTAAACTTGCTAGATATGAGTAAAAGTGATTTGATTGATTTGTTGGTTGAAATGAATGAAAGAAATAATAGTGTAAATCAACATACCCTCTCTCGGATTAGTGAATTAAATCTTAAACACGAGGAGGAAGTCTCATCTTTATGTGAACAAAACGATTTCTTGAAAAATGAAAACAACAAGTATAAGGATGTTGTTACAAAGCTAGAAATCGAAAATATATCCTTAGTGTTGAACACCGAAGAATTAGAAAACGAGAAGTTACAATTAAATGAAAACACTCGTATGCTTCATGTTGACTTACTAAACTTAAAAATTCAAAATGAGTCATTGGCTCAAGGTAAGTCAAATTCGGTTGTTCAAAAGGATAATGATGAATTGGTTCATGCCTTAAGTGAAAAAGATGAAATATTCGAGTTGGAAACTCAAAGGCTTAAAGATGAACACTCCAAGATCTTAGCTCAAGTTATGGATCAAGAAAGGATTCTTAACGACAAAATTAATATTTTGAGCAAAGAAAAAGATGATCTTGAGAGAACAATTCAAAAGTTCACAAAAGGGAATGAGTTGTTAGATAAAATGGTACATTCGAAAATATCATATAACCATGAAGGTTTAGGATATGATAAAAATGTTCAACCTAAGAAGTTTGTACAAGGAAAGAAACAAACTACTTTTGTCCCCGCTACACCAAAGTACAAATGCTCTTATTGCAATAAAGATGGACATACGGTTGAATATTGCAAGATAAAGAATGGTGAGATTAAGGGGAAGTATATGTGGGTTCGTAAAGGAACTAAGCCATATACAAAGGTTGATCGTTTTGTACCAAATAACTATGTTGATGGCACTCAAAGAAAACCAAAGTTTAGTTATGTTCAAAAACCCATTGCTTATCAAAATAGAAATTCGGGGTATAAGGCATATACTAATGGTCAATCGTCTAGAAGACAATTTGTTCCTAGTCATCGTTTCTATCCTCAAAATACCATGTATTATTCAAATGATAGAAACAACATGTATCAAGGTGGCAATTATCAAAAACCAAGATACTATGATTATTCTAGGAACAATGCATCTAGAAACTCCTATGGGCCTACTCATGCTTATACCATGCCCAGTTTCTATAATGCAAATGTTTATCATGATACTCTAACCCGAGGACCCTCAAGACAAAAGGGTACCTATAAATTCTATTGATTTGTTTTGTAGGTGTGCCTTGTTACTAAACGAGACATGTGGTATCTTGATAGTGGTTGTTCGAGACATATGACCGGTAATAAGTCACTCTTGAAAAGCATTAGAAAGGTCACCGCTGGAAGTGTCACGTTTGGAGATAGTAGTAAGGGGAGTATCATTGGTATTGGCGATATCGGGAATGAACATTTCAAGATTGCTAATGTACAACTAGTTACGGGACTTAAGTATAATCTTCTCTCCATTAGTCAACTTTGCGACAATGGATATAAGGTGATTTTCTATCCTACTCATTGTTCTATCTTAAATAAGGATGGAAAATTAATGCTTACTTGTCCTCGTAGCAAATATGTGTACACATGCGATATTAGTAAACATTCTAATGTATGCCTAATTACTACACAAGATGACCCTTGGTTATGGCATCGTAGATTAGGACATGCGAATATGAAATTAATAAAGAATATCTCAATGAATGATCATGTTAGGGAGATACCAAAGTTAAACTATCAAAATGATCATACGTGTGAAGCTTGTGAAATTGGAAAGCAAATACGAGCTTCTCACAAAGCTAAGTTTATGGTATCAACCTCTAGACCTCTCGAGTTATTACACATGGATTTAATCGGACCGGTTCCGGTACTAAGTCTCGGAGGTTGTTCCTATACATTGGTCATTGTTGATGATTTTTCACGATATACGTGGACGGAATTTCTCAAAACTAAAAGTGATGCTTTTGAATCATTTGCTTCTTTATGTAAGAAGATTCAAAATCAACAAAACAATACCATTGTCTATATAAGGACTGACCATGGTAAGGAATTTGAGAATTCTAGTTTCACTACGTTTTGTGAGGATAATGGAATAACTCACAATTTCTCGGCTCCATACACACCTCAATCTAATGGAGTTGTAGAAATGAAAAATAGGACTTTACAAGAAATGGCAAGTACTATGCTTAATGAATATCGTCGTCCTAAATATTTTTGGGCCGAAGCTATGTCTACTGCTTGTCATATTCTAAATCGAGTCTTATTACGTCCTATGACACAAAAGACTCCCTATGAGATTTATTTTGGAAAAACTCCTAAGGTTAGTTATTTTAAAGTTTTCGGGAGTAAATGCTTTATCTTAAATTCGAAGGATTACCTTACTAAATTTGATCCTAAGTCAAGTGAAGGAATATTCCTTGGTTATTCGACCAATAGTAAAGCATATCGTGTATTTAATCTTAAAACTCTTGTGGTGGAAGAATCTATGAATGTTGCTTTTGATGAATCAAAACCACCCTCGAAGTATATTGATCTTGTTGATAAAGAAGACGCCGAAACGGATGGTGTCGAAGATGTTATTCGACAATTCGAAAATATGGATATGGGTATTTCCCCTCCTAATAATCCATTAGAATTGTTGCAAACCGAAGATGAACTTCCTAAAGAGATTCCATTGATAAGAAGTCATCCCTTAGATAATGTTTTAGGGGATTTGACGAAAGGAATTCAAACCCGGTCACAAGTTCAAAATGTAGTAAATCATCTAAGTTTTCTTTCGCAAATCGAGCCTAAAACTGCTAAAGAGGCTTTGCTAGACGAGGATTGGATATCCGCAATGCAAGATGAATTAACACAATTCACTCGTAGCAAAGTTTGGGAACTCGTTCCTCCACCCAATGATACTTCCATTATTGGAACTAAATGGGTGTTTAGAAATAAATTAGATGAGAATGGAACGGTTGTTCGTAATAAAGCAAGGTTAGTTGCTCAAGGATATACTCAAATGGAAGGAATTGATTTTGATGAAACTTATGCACTGGTAGCTAGAATTGAGTCTATTCGTATGTTTCTAGCTTTCGCGTGTCATAAAGATTTCAAAGTATATCAAATGGATGTGAAATCTGCCTTCTTAAACGGGATATTGGAAGAAGAAGTTTATGTTAAGCAACCTCCCGGTTTTGAAGATGCAGTTAATCAGGAATATGTGTATAAGCTATATAAGGCTTTATACGGATTAAAACAAGCTCCAAGAGCTTGGTATGAAAGGCTTAGTAAGTTCCTATTAGAGAATAATTTTAAGATGGGAACGGCCGATAAAACTCTATTCACACGACAAGAAAAAGATGATATCCTACTTGTCCAAATTTACGTAGATGACATTATTTTTGGTTCAACAAATAATGATCTATGTAAAGAATTCTCTGAAAATATGAGTAAGGAATTCGAAATGAGTATGATGGGAGAATTAAATTTCTTTTTGGGTTTGCAAATTAGGCAATCCGATGAGGGCATACATATTTCACAATCTAAGTATTGTAAGGAAATGCTCAAGAAATTTGATATGGAGAATGCTAGACCCATATCATCTCCTATGTCAACTTCTGACAAATTAACAGAAGATCCGAAAGGAATTCCTGTTGACACTAAGAAATATCGTGGCATGATTGGTAGTTTGCTATATATTACCGCTAGTAGACCCGATATTCAATATAGTGTTTGTAAGTGTGCTAGATTCCAAGTTGCTCCAAAGGAATCGCACTTATCCGCTGTTAAACGGATATTAAGATACTTAAAAGGCACGATGGATCTTGGCCTTTGGTATCCTAAAGGTGTACCTTTTGAACTAGTATGTTTTTCTGATTCTGATTATGCCGGACATTTGGTAGACAGAAAAAGTACTAGTGGTACGTGTCAATTCCTTGGTGGATGTTTAGTTTCGTGGTTTTCCAAGAAACAAAATTCTGTATCCATATCCACTACGGAAGCTGAATATATAGCCGCTGCTAAATGTTGTGCACAAATATTATGGATGAAGCAAACATTGGCGGATTATAATATTAATTTTAATGTTATATCTATTTTATGCGATAATACGAGTGCAATCGACTTAAGTAAAAATCCCGTGTTGCACTCAAGATCAAAGCATATAGATATATGACATCACTTCTTACGTGATCATGTCAATAAAGGTGATATCAAAATGACTCATGTAGAAACTGAGCATAATGTCGCTGACATATTCACAAAGCCTTTAAGTTCCGAAAGATTCGCTAAACTCCGTTTGGATTTAGGAATGCTGGAATATACAAAGTGATTAATTTTGGCCAAATATATTTTAAATAGAATTTTTATCATATATACTAGTCATCTTACGTGTAAGAAATTTTATCAAACGGAATTCTTCTTGTGTGTACTCTTAAAGTTCAGATTTGTCAATAAGAATTTATTGATCGGACTTTTATGAGTTAGAGCACTGATTTGTTTCGTATACAATTGATAACATTTCTTAGGCGAGCGAATATTTTCTTAAAAATATTTCTAAGATACTATGTATATGGCATTAATCCTATTTATTATAAACACTTTTTAATTGCCAAAATTAATAATAATATATTTTAATATCCACCTATTTTATGTGTTTGATAATTATACATAATTTTATCCAATATAATTTTAAAATACCTTTTCTCTCAAAAATTGGATAAATTCATGAAATTATCAAATTTGTGGATTATATTTATTTACCCTAAATTTTGGTAAATATAATTACATCTTTATCTCCTAAATTACTTTTTATTAAAATTTTGTCCAAATGTACTCGAAATTATTTTTATAATTTGGACAATAATATTTTAAGGGAGATATATATTTTTAAAATTATTTTTACGATTTTTATACTATTTAATATATATTTTTCAAAAATGGATGTATTAAAATTCAAAAATCTGCTTACAGTTTTTTTTTTCGCGGATCTAAAAACCTACCCATATGTCTGACCCGACCCGGCATGCTGGCTTAATCCTAGCCATCGGATAAAACCCTAGTCTCAATCGCAGCCGTTCATTACTATTATATATATACATATACAGTGCATTGGTTTTCAGCCGCACACTGTTCACTCGTTTTCTTTCTCGACCCCTCTTGAGTCTCTCTCTCTCTCGAGCTTTCTCGAGCTCTCAGACTCTCTCATGGCGATCTCGTCTCTTGATGAATCTTTCGTCTCTTTTTCAAAATCTAAACATTACTACACTTTTCCTTCTTCCGATTTAACAGCCAGTTATAGTTTGAATCGATTGAAATCTATGGGTAAGGTTATATCAACTGAATCGCGACCCCAAATCGCTCATCGTTATCTCAATTAACGATGGGAATCAGTCCAGATTCAACAGATATATACATATATATCTCAACCTCTTTCGATTCTGTTTTAATTTTTCAAAACCCTGATTTTAGGGTTTCGTAGATCGTTATTTCTGACCATCTTTCGAGGTGATTTGGCAGGATCTATGGCGTTTCCAGTACAAATCGGAGTTATTCGGCGACTTTCCGATGTGTTCGATGTGTTGTTCACCCTCAACGAACCACTGTCACTCCTTACTTCGGCGATTCAAGCCGACAAATCAATTTTTTTGTTTATTTATCGAAACCCTGATTTTAAGGTTTGCGTTTTACAACGAATACTGACTTATTGTGTTGAGAACTTTGCAGGAATTGGTGAATCTAGGGGAGAATCGACTGTTTCGAGTCGATTTGTGTGATTTCGGCGATTTGAGTTTTTAGGGCCTCAAAACCCTAACTCGCCTTTGAGGGTTACTGAGCTGATTGATGAATTCATGGGCTAATCTGTTCGTCTCCAAACCTCTCAAGTGCGATTCATATCGCATCGAGAGTTGGGGTTTTAAAACTCAACTCGATCTTGAGAGAATTGAGATATTCAGATGACTCTGCATGTCTAGCTGATTTAAAGACTCCAGATTCTCCATCTTACTATGCTCGCTGTAAATGATAAAGGTAAGGATTTCGAGTGTACAATGCCTCGAAACTCTGGTGAGGGGTTCTACGGCCTATGCCGCTCTAAAAAGTATAATATGTCTATTTGTAATTTGAGATGAGTATGTGTGTTTGTGGTTAAATGACTTATATGCATATGTGTATTAACTGACTTTGACATGCTCTCGACGTTGTTAAATTTTACAAGCTTAAAACTCTGTTTGTGACATGTGCTTGTAACTGATTACATAAGTGTAAATCTGTGATATATACATATTTTAGCTGGTAAACTGTATGTATATACCTATTTGAGTTCATGCCATGAAAGTGTGATTGTTGGTTTGAATAAAATTAACTGCTCGAAATCTTGCCATATGGATATGTATGTATGCTCTTTGAAAAATTCATGTTTCAAACTGTGGTAAAATAAAGTTTGTTAAAAGTTGGATTTGTTAAGAAATTGATGGTTTTTAACTGTTTGTATAATCAACCTTCTTATAAAACAAACTAAATAGTTACATGGATATTTATATATATACATGTCCTGTATGCTGAAATGCCTTTGGTGTAATATTCTCTGATAGTTGTTGAAATTATTTGTACTTAAAATTTTGCCATATGATTATCATGAAAGTATGTTTGTATGTATCCTCATTGAGTTAATTGATCTGAACTGACTAAGTATTAAATCTTGAAAAAAAACTATAGCATTATGAGGTTTTTGTGCTAAATGGAAATATGGTTAAGTGGAGTTATGAAAATAGGATATATATGCTAATTCTAACTAAATCCATATTTAAAATGTTAAATGATTATCTGCCAGCATTATCTATCCATATTCTCATCAAAATCTGCTTAATTGACTTACTTGCTAACTTGCACTTCTGTGACTAAAACATGATCTGTCTGCTTTGTAAAATGGACTTGGATGGTCTGTTTTTGTTTGAATCTCTCTAAGTAATATAAACTGTCTCAAAATTTTGTCAAAACTTTGCCTTTGGTAACTTTGGAAAATCTGTTTTTCTGTGCTATGTGATTTGTGACTGAATATCCTGTCTTGCTTGATGCCTGCCTTAAAGTTTAAAAAAAAGGGGAGTTTTTTTTAAGTTAATATACTCATGATTTTAACTGTTTGGCATAACCTGTTTCTAAAATCTCTTGGATATATTTTTCAAAAATTGGTGGTTATCTGTCTCTTGATGTATGTCTATATGAATACTCTTGGAAATTGAAACCTTGACTATGTGCATATTTGAAACTTGAAAAACTGTGTCATTATGCTTATCCTGTAATCTCTGCATGCCCCTGTCATGTACCATGTGAGAAATTAAATGCTATCTGCATATGCTTATTCTTGATATTTGGAATCTTGACTTTGCCTGCATAAAATGGATTTTCTGAAGATGCCTGATACCTGTATTTGCATGAATCTATATATATGCTCTCTGATCTCTTGGTTTGTGTGAAATACTTGAAAGTCATGTTCTGCACCTGCTAAATGTCTATGTATGCATATCCATGAACTTAAGTGGTTTAACATGATTAGGAAATACTGAAATTTGTGCACTACTTGATATTAGTCTAATTGATTTTACTGGAATACTTAGATTGTTTGTAGGTAGTCCTGTATAAACCTGGTGACTTAAATAAATATATAAAATTGGTTGACTATCAATTTTGTGTACTGATTCCTGTCATATTGATAAAACTGGCTTGCTTGCTTGAAACTGACTATCTGCCATGCTTGTTGTTTTCTTATGTGATTCTGCTATGTGGTGTTTTGCATATTGCTTGCATTTGATCATCTTGGCCATCTATGTCTGTCTCTGCCATGTATCTTAAATAATATTTGCAACTTGTAAACACAATGTCATACTTGTTTGGATTATTTTGATACTGCCAGTTGTATATGTATATGTATGACCTGCAGATTGATTTTTTTTCTTATCCTTGTAATATGTGTACTATGTCTATGGGATTCTGACATGTACTTGCTTGGTAACATTAATGCATCTATTTTGTCTGCTTGAACTATTTGATGCCAGTTGATATATCTGTTTGTGTGGTGTGAGACAATATTGCTTCCTTGACTTATTCTGATTCTGCCAGTTGTATAAATATATGCTGCACTAGGTAGTATATGGATTTCTAGATAGATTAGGACTCCTTATAAGAATCTAATTCCTTAATACCTAATAAAATTGGCACACTCACACACCTTCCCACACACAAAGACATGGCTGGGGATCCCTTTGAGAGCCCTAGTATCTTGACACTGGTGTGTTTAACGGCCACTTAGAATTAGGAGTCACCTTAATTACCTATTAGTGTGATTTAGTTTAATAAAGTTTATTCTGGGATGTAATATTTAGGTATTTGGTTCTCTTAAAAAATCTGTATGTTGAACACTACCTGTGATTTATGCTCTGCCATTTGTATGCTTGATCATGTCTCTTATATGCTTGGTTGAAAATTGATATGATGCATCTGCTATACTGATTTGATTCAACTTTGCTTATGTATCGATTTCACTCGACTGGTTTTCCAAATAAAACGAAGGTTCCTAAATTAAAAAGTTTTTTTCACACTTCGATTTGTAAAATTTGGACTAATCACCTTTCGAGACTTAATAAAAATGAAATCTTTTGTAACTCGAATTGAAACGATCTCGACTCGATTTCTTTACATAAAAATTCAGAATTCTTAAAATCGATTTGGGTTGGAATAAGACAAAACTCGATTGCTTATATAAATTGGAAGTTTTCACAATTAAAACTTGTACTGTTTTCTTGAAACTCCAAATTCTTGTCGATTTAAACTTGACTGATGTATGACATGCATGCTTATTTGCTTAGCTGTAACGCTTATGTGCTCCTTGTGCTTGAATTACAATGTCAAATAAATCAGTTGCTTTAAACAGTGAATTGTCCCCTGGTTTTAAACATTTGTACCTGACCCAATTTTATAAGTTATTTTGCTCAACTTATCTTTAAAACTCCAGCTGATAACTTTTCAAAAAGTCTTCTACAAAACGGATTTCAAAAAGCTGTCTTGTCTCATTTAAGGAGAAATCTTACAAAAATCCAGTTTTTCAAACTCCATGTAACCTGATGTCATCTTGTGGGGTTCTTCCATTTAATAGCATAGAGAATCGGTTCCTTATTCCTAAAAACCAACAAAACACCCAATATTCCCCTGGCCAAACAGATCCTAACCGCTTTACTATATATATACACTCCTGTCCCTTTCCAAACTTTACACCAAAACACTTAACCATATAACACCCAAATGAATTTCCAACTACTTCCCTCCAACCCCAACCCAGACCCAAACAGCCAACCTTTTGACCCAAATCTCCTTGATAAAATGGAGATTAAACAACTTGCCCAATCCCAACAAACTTCCTCCTTCAAATACTACACACCAAAACAAAACACTACCACTGCCACTTCCCTCCTTCGAAAACCTCAACACTACTATCACCCCTATCTCCCAAACCAGATTCCATTTGCTACCAACTACAACATTGACCCATCCCAAACCCAAACCAAACTATACTCCAACACCATTTCCCCGCCTATCACCCTCCCACCGGTTCTCTATAGTAGGAGAAGGAAGAGCTCCACAAGTGCTCGGGTTCCACGAGTTATCAACCTTTCAAATGTTGGTAAGTTGAGCAAGATGATGAAAAATTTTCAAACGGGAATGATGGTTTTTATTCAACAAAAAGGGGATGTTCACTCGTTTATTATGGCTGCTAGGTGGGACAACTTGATCTTTTATCGTGGACAAAATTACCCCACTTACCTCATGGGTGATTTCTACGGTAATTTGGTTACGAAAAGAGACCAAGCTGGCCTTTTCGAGTTTGACAGTGTTGTTCAAGGACAGAATATACATGTTAGTGTACACACAATCTTTCGGGCCCTCCGGATTGACCCGGCCCATATCCCTCAGCCTTGTATTAATATATACGAGGCATATCGGTTTAACCAACGGGATTTTGAAATCCATATCGGATTTTTCTGTGGGACAGAGGCCCCCATAGGGTTGTGTCATGAAAACTGCGGGGTTAGCTTTAAGCATTTTCTGCCTAATTTCAAACAATTAGCTATAATCCTTAGGGCTAATTTGCTGCCTAAACCCCAAGGCGATCAGTACTTCGATTTCATCGACTTAAAAATCATGTATCAACTAGTCACAAATAGGCTCGAGTTTAACATGGTTTATGTGATAATACTGAACATGTTCCTTGCTTTTCAACTGGATTATATGCCATATGGTTTACTGCTCACTGCTGTTTTTGACTTGTTCAAAATTCCTACCCCACGTGTGTTTGCTCAACGTGTAGAATATTGTAGGGTAGAGAATTTAGTTGTTGAAAAAGTTCCCCTTAAGGATATAGTGCCTTATAAGTATGGTCCCCCTACCCCACCTATGGAATCTGCTAATCGGGATTATGCTAAAGAAAATGAAGTATTAAGAGCTGTTGTTAATGAGCTTAAGATTAAAAATGAGGATAATTTGCATGAGATTAAGGCTCTTAAAAATGAACTCTTAGAAGCTTCTTCTAAAGTTACAGATCTAGAAGGCAAAATGGGGATTGAGCATGTAGACAAAGGGAAAAAGCCTGTTATTGATTTAGATGTTGTTGATGACGTGGATTTTGAGACTGTGTGTGCTGGAGATATTTCTGTGACTGCTAATCTGCCGAATCTGACAGATTTCAATGCTGACTTGGGCTTCGTGGCTGCTGGACCGGTTGTTTGAACCGGTTGACTTTTTAACTGATATGTTTCTGTTGTTTCAGGTTGTTTTGTGTGGGGCCAGTAATGTATGTTTCTACTGGCGTACAAAAATAAACTTGTTGTGGGTTTCTGTTCCAAGATAAGCAGTGAACCACACTGATTACTAGGAACATTTTGGTTGTAATATAAAACCTACAATATTTCGGATACATTTGTCTCGTTTATTTTTCTGCAAACACGAGAACACACACGATTTACTTATTTCTCGAAATTAATTTTGATAGATTAATATCTCAAAATTAATATTCCGAATATAAAATTTAATTCTCGATCGAATGATTTAAATCTCGACTTGAATAAATATTAATAATATTAACGAGCAACGATTTAAATACTGCTCTCGAATTAATTAAAATTCGATTTCTTTCTACAAGTTAAAGTATAAAACTGACTTGGCTACTATATATATATATATATATATAAATCGATAATTTCGATTTTACAAATAAAATTAAAGGAAAAATCGGAGTTAATTAAAATCTGATTCTCTCGACTTCACACGTTTCTGAAGAATATTCAAAAGCAATCTGTTAAAGCTTTAATATGGGAACGAAAGGAATTAATCTCCCATCACACTTATTTAAAACTATCTCTTCCCTAAATAACTTTAAATAGAAATCTTTTTGGTTTTTATCAACCAAAGGGGAAGAAGACGTTATATAAATACGGTATATAAACTTACTAATTGTTTACCAAAGGGGAGGAAAATAAGAGAATACGTTATATAAACTTTAAATTCTTTACTTCAAAGGTGTATGAAAAACGTATGAATATTAACGGGAAGAAGACATTATTATATAACGTACAAAATTAAAATTTTAAGACCTTCCCAAAATAAAATGCAAAAATCACTTTCTAACAATCTCTTGTCTATTTCAGGATCTCGGAAGGATTATGTGCTAAGTGCTTCGTGTGAGAAAATGTATTTTCTAAACTCATGCATACACGTAGGGGAAGCACACACACTTTAAAATTTAATTTTGTGTTTGTTTGACAAATACCAAAAAGGGGAAGATTGAAAGGATATCTTCGATATATAATTATTTATATATTTGTTTCGGTATTTGTGACAAACATTAAAATTAAATTCACCTAGTAATCCTCCCAAATAGGTCATAAATTTATTTGATTAATTAAAAGTGGAAAGTTATTTTTGGCAAGTAATTTTAATCTCTAAATATTCCTTCGTATCAAAATACATTTATTTTAAAGGAAATTTTTCTGATTACGCAATAGTGGCGCTGAGACATATCGTGAGTCTACGATTATCTCTTTCTTGCTACTGCAACATTTTGATGCATGAATCTCGAAAAAGGACTATCAATATTTGATATTCTCTAGAGTACTCATGTTACATTATTTACAAAATTTATATTTAAAAGTAATTTATTCCATATTTAAACATTTATTATCTCTCGGAATAAATTATTTTAAATCTTTCAAAAAATTATTAAATTCTTCATTCCTCAAGATTTATTCAAGGAAGGATTTTTCTCCATATTAATATTTGTCTCTAAAAATATTAATATCAGTTTTATACCTCTTCTGGAATATTTTCTCCCGGTCTCTCAAATTCAGTATTTTTCGGAGAAAAATATTCGCAATACTTAGAAAGTTATTTCAACGTATCAAAATCATGATTCATCATGAACAATATTTTTCTAAGTATTTTTGTATCAAAACCTTCGTCAAGTATCCTTCTCTGTTTTTCCAAAGCACGAAGTGTTTCGGTTTTTCATAAAACGGCTTTTATCTTAGAAAATCGGTTTAAATACCTTAAGATCATTCCCGTCCCTCAAAATTATTTTATCTTTATGGGAATATATTTTAAGTATTTATTCAAGTTTTAAGTTTGGCCATAATCCCTCTCTGATAATTTCAAAAGAATTATCGTATTTTATTCGAAACCCGAAAACCTGATTTATCGTTTTAAATTCGAATAAAATATTTCCACTTGCCAAAATGACTTGAAACTTTAGATTAGCCAATTAAATATTATTCTTAGTGCATGGTTAAATTTTCGTAATTTTTGGAGAACTTTCATTTCGGAGCGTTTCCTGTTTGCCGACCCGATCACTGGCTGAATGTTTGACCAAGCTAGGGTTGACCAAAAATTACCAAAATTTCCAGAATGCAATTTTCTAATATTCTAAGATTTATCATATTTTTTCCGTAATTTATTTCGCACGTTCGAAATATCGCGTTTTTAATGTAACGGTTTTTATCGGTATCTCGTAAAGCGTGTCTGTCTTCTGGTGCATTAATTGCACTGAATTTTTAGTCCAAGATGCTGGTCAAGAACACCTTTTTGGGTGTGGGGGACAAGGGGACAAAGTTGAGTGGTGGCCAAGGTTTGGTAAATTACCATTTGCATTTTTACTTCTACTTTTCTTACATTTACCCCACCCATTCTTGCCTATAAATACACCCCTCCACCCATTCATATTTCCAAAGCTAATAGCCAAGTATATGCTGAGATTTTAGAGAAGAAACACTCTCCCAAAGTTTATTCAAGTGCCCACTTCTTCTACTTCATCTTTAAAACCTTCGATTCTTCATATATTCCGATATATAGAAGGTTTTAAACCCTGAAGCTTCGTTCCACCCAACCAAGCCTCGCTCATCTTAGCATTTTCATAAACCACTCTTTTCAACCTCCCGAAGGGCTGCCCAAATTAGTTCGTGTGCTTAAAGTCGTATCGAACCTCCGACGAATTTCTCCGGCGAACTTTCGTGCATTAATCGTGTAAGTGGTTTCTTTTAGCTTCAATTATCCGAGTCTTAATCGACCATTTTCAAAGGGCTTTTTAAACAAATTTCTCTTCATCTTAAGCTCTCTTGATTTCAAAATACTCGAGTTGGCCACTCGTTATTATCGGGAATATTGTGCACTAACCTTACTTGCTCACTAACTCATAATTTGTGCTCCCATTCCCATCACTCCCATACCCTTCTTGTTTTAGTGAGAAACCCATTTTTCAGCCCTGTGCTCGGTGGGGATATCATTGAGATAAGATACGTGGTATTACGTGTTTATTTTCCGAACATGTGTGTTGGGTGTGATTTTACTTGTTTCGGTGGTAAACCCCGTTTGGGCCTTCTCGCTATCGCGGGGTGTTATCCGAACAAGCTACTTGGTTCGATTGCGTTCGTGAGAGTGTGTGTGATATATCTTGCTCGACTTCGACTCCGTCTTTTCAAAACTCACTCATCACTCGATCTTATTAAAATCAACAACTTATATTTCTCCGCGCGATATAATTTGTTAAAATTGAACCAACGACTTAACCACCATACTAAAACGTTATAATCGACTAATTTCAACGTGGTTAAAATTGGACTAAAACTTGCGGAACCAAAACTTTTATAAAACAAGGATATATTTGTTTGTGGATATTGTGTTCTAACTTTTGCAGTGAGGTGAAGTGAAGTGAGGTGATCTTCGTTCTAAGACCCAAGTCTTTGACGTATTGACGGGGAGTTGATGGTCATCGCACCGTGAAGAAGAGGAAAGACCCAAGACCTAATACCTAAGATCCAAGACCGGCGAAAGGTTTAGAAGTACAAAGACCACTGATGGTGCAACGACTTTGAGGAAGTAACAAGGACAGTTACGTTCCGAGACAAGTCTTGTTATTTACATTTATAGTGAGGAGGTAACGAAGAGTTACGCTCCAAGATATATATTTGTAAAGGCTTCTCCGCCTACTGTAAAGGAGTTCTTTATAGTAGAGAAAATCTCGAGTCCGGGGAGGAGCTCGGGGACTGGACTAGGGGTGAGTGGACTCCAAGGGTTGAGTTAGCCACCGCGAACCAGGATAAAATCGCTCGTGTGATATTTTCCTTTTCTTTTCTTACACTTCCGCACGTAACTGCCAATACTCTCGATACAAGTTCTAAAGAAGGGGTGAAAAATTTTTAAAACGACATAAATATTTTTAATTGGTGATTAAGCTATTCAACCCCCCTTCTAGCTTAATTAAACCATCTATCGGGACCTAACACAAGTGAAAAGGATTCTTCTGCAGCTGGCAAGTCTAAAGGCAAAATGCCTGAATCTGAGAACATCTTCACTAATCAGGATTATGACAACATTCCTGAAGATGTTGATGATGATGATGCATTTGATTCTGCTTATTTTGAAGCTGGGGAAGAAGGTCGTTTCGAGGAAGGCTTTCTTTTCAATGAAGATCAGTCTGTGGACCCTGAGCATATGGAAAAGGTCAGAATGTTTAAAGCTCAACATGAAGCTAGCAAAGCAAAGCTTCAGGAACTACAGAAACTGGTGGATGAGAAGAGGACAACTGATGAGTTGATCAAGCTGGAGAAACAGAAGATATGGGATGCAAAGTGCAAGGAAAAGAGAGAGGATATCTCCAGGAAAGTTGGTGAAAGCTGGGATATTGCTAGGCAAATCCTTTCTGGACCTCAAAGGGAACCTTTCAATGATGGTAAGTTCAAATCCTTCATTTATGACCTGAGAGAGGCTAACCCTAATGAGGATATGTTTATGCGTGCTCTTGCTCTCGAGTTAGAATACATAACTATTGGTGTCAAGAATCTTCTCAATGAATGGGAGATCATTATTTCTACTCATAGAAACGGAACATTCAGGGTTTCAATTGATTTATTCAAGTTTCTATCTCTAACTGAAATCTGGGTGATTCGTAACAAGATCAGACGCAGCTCAAATCTGAATGAACTCCTACGTGACAGACTTATGGATTGTGCAAATCATAACAGTCCACAAGTTGTCAGAAATCCCTACTGTGTTAAGTTCATTCACGAGGGAAAGTTTGGAACCTTCTATCTGGACTACCAACATCTTCTTAAGTATGATGTTAATCAGATGGTTCTTGTATCAACAATTCTACGTACCAAGGGCTTCGCTACTAAGGCCAAAGCTGATGCTGATACTGAGATTGTGAACTACTGCACAAGGAGGAACATTCAACAATACTTCAGAAAGATGAAGTATATCAACCAATCTCAGCCAGCAGATTTCATCGAAGACCCTGTGGACATAGAAGTTCAATATCATCTTTCATTGGCTCGTGAAAGAAAGAAGCATGGAGAATCCACTGCAGCTGAAGAGCCTACTCAGAATGAGCCTTCTACTCCAATTATTCACTGTTCAGATGCTGAAGAAGGAGAAGTCACTCGTTCTGAGTGAATAGATTGATTAGGATATTTGTTAGATATGTTCAAGGAACATCCTTTTGTAATCTATTTATGATCATGGTTTAATGTTTAATGCAAGCCATAAACTTTTGCTATTTACATTCCTTTGTTTAAATCTTTGTCTTACCTGTTAGTTGAGTTATCCTCTAGGAAATTTGCATGTGATGTTAACAAACAAATAGGGGGAGATTGAAAGGCATATGTTCAGCCTATTTGTATTTAAAGAGGTACAACTCAACTCAGATAAGAAAGCTCAGTAAATAGCAAGTCATCGGAATCCGTACGAAGAACGTCAAATGATTTATGGGAATTATATGTCAGATAAATTCCAGGATGCTGCTGCACACCACTGAAAGAAGTTCATTAATATGTTCAAGCCTCAGTGCACAAATAATCTTTTGTGGCACGTCCAGGAGTTCAGAAGATATAAAGTTTCTATACTTTATTTTATCAGAAGATTCCATTTAATGAAGATGTACTTACAAGACGAAGACTCGACGAACAAACCAAATTCTTAATGTTTATTTGACAGAGAATATTTGATTTAACTAGATACAGATGAACCAGACAGTACATCTGTGTATCAGTTATTCAAATTAAATAGTTGAAGTCAAGCAGAAGTGGTAGTTCGATCGATCGACAATTCAAGAAGAAGTTATTAAAGTTTAAAGAAGACGGGAAGCTGTACTACTGAAGATGTGACGGACCCAACTTAAATAACCGACTAAAGCATGCATATCGATATATATAATTAAACTACAGAGTTATAAAGATTAATCTACAGTCTAATCCACAATCCCGGAATCACCAGGAATGAGTATGAACAACAACTAAAGTTATTACAACCCAAATAGAAATCCAAATTAAGTCTAAGTCATACTACAGTTTTTAAATCCCAAGAGTTCAAAAGAAATTAACTAGGGAACTACGAGTTCCCAACCTGTCCCATCATACGGCGGTAAGCAATCCCGTTGCCTGAGGTGGATTTACGTGCGGTCTGCTTGAAACGGGCCATTCTCGGGTTTCACTGAAGGGTTATAACAACAACAATATATATGAGCAAAAAGCTCAGCAAGTGAAAACAGTAAATAAAACAGTTCACAATATGCAATATATCAAGTGCAAAAGCAACAACGGATATCACAAGGTATAAACACAAGTAAAGGTGCAATGTGGGATATCAATTTATTGGAATTGGAAACACACAGCGCTACGAGCATTGGGGGGTGATCAGCCCACACCAAGCTCCGAACCACATAAAGTGATTCAACCAGGGAGGATCCTCGGCACACATTGGCCATAAACAGACATCAGGCTCCCCGCTACTGATGCTGCCATAATTGACTGGCGCCTCAGTCTTAATATAAAATTATTATCCAATTCCTTTTAAGGTCATTTCAAATCAAATCATTTTCAAAAAGGGGTCTTGATCAAAGACAAGTTATAAGCAAGGGTGTTTTCAAAATACAAGCGATCTTTCAAAAGTAAAGGATGTTATTAAGATCAGGGTTCCAAATGAGATAATTCAGTTTAATGTGGGGTATCAAGTTCTCATTATTCATCATGGGACTATTGGAGTATAATCATGTGGTTGTAAGGTGATATTACATGAAAAAGGTAATTCAAGTGTTAAGGGTATTATTGGAATCCAAAGTCATGATCACAAGGGGTGATAAGGTAATTCAGTCCTAAATAAACAGTAATTCAACGTTCACAGGGTATACAATCGTAAAGCAAGTATAAAGGAAGAGTTTCACTTGCCTGGATAAAGCTTACTAAACTCCTCTATAGATGCTGCTAGGGGTTCCTTGCCTGGCCTTCTACTTGCACCTATAATTAATAGTATCCTCGTCACTAACTACCCCTTCGCGTATAAATATATATATATATAAATAAATATATACATATATATAAAGTATACACTTAAACTTAATCAGAACAAATAACATGATCATCAAGTAATGCACATAACAAGTGAAACATGGCACTTTATCATTTAACTATTATTACTTAGGAATCTCTAACTACACCTAAGTCACTTAAGCATTTAATCAAGTAGCACATAAGGTCTAAGACCAATACCTCCTAACTATACTCTACTGACCTCAAATTAACAAATTAATAGTAAGGCACACTTGTGCCTCACCTCCCAAGACTTACATGTGAAGTGCAACCTAAGTGACTTACTAGTATGCTTACCTTGGCAACACCTGGGTGCCTTGGTAAAAGAATGCATCTACACTAAGTGAATTGACTTAAACTAACTTGCACTCTCTAATATGACTTAAAACTAACTCATGGAATCAATATGAGGTCAAGGCCTCACTGATGACACACTAAAATGCAATGCATCCTAAGTTGGTACTAGAATGTGACTACATGTGTGACACTTGTGTTCTTAAGTGGAAATAAGGCATCTCCACTAAGGGTATTGACTCCAAACCAATTTCTAAAGGTTGACACAATATTAAACTAATGTTATGAAGTGGTGTGACTCAAAGGCATTGCCTATATGGGTCCTTAAAATTTAGTGCACTAAAGTAACCATTCTGCCTTGGCAGTTTGGCACCTCTTGGGGGTTTAGGCAAAAACAAGTGTTTACACTATGTGCCTTGGTGAAATTGTGACTCTACTGGGTACTTAAGACTTAAATCTAAGTTGTGCACTTGGAATGACACTAATGCCTTGCTCAGGCCTCCTTGGGCCTCTATGCAAAGTTGACACAGGGCACCCTGCCCTGCTGTGGGGACTGCCATGAACTTACTCACTTGTCACTCACTAAACTCACTCAATACACCAATCAAATGACTCAAATAGCTTCCTAATACTTCCCTAAGTTCATCTAAATCAAGGCCCCATGAGGGCCTCCTCATTGACAAGGTGTTTAACATACAAAAGTGCAATTGACCCAAATGTGCCCTGTTCTGGGGTGTACCCTGAAATGTGTGTGTGCATCTATGTAAATGATGGTTTTTATGACTTCTAAAGCTACTGGAGACTTGTATACATCAAGTCCTACCTCCAGGAGACTTGGGCCTATGAGGGCCTAAGCATGACACCTCCATTTCACTAGTTTTCTAAGGTGTAAAAATCTGCCATGGTGTGTGTGTGACTCCTTCCACCTTAACACCCTCCAAAACTCCATGAACCAACAAACCAAGCCACAAATCCTACTCTACCATGTACATATACCTACTGACTAGTCACCCAAGGCAAGATATCTCAACATTTAACCATTTAAAAGCACAAAACCGAGGCATTTATAGAGGTAAAACAGGGCAGAAATTTCAGGGGCATATATATGCATAAATTCGAATATAGCACATGGTAATCCTCACAAATAACTATCATTCCTCACTTTAAATTATCATATATATTCAGAACTAACCATATCTCACAAGAATCATGGCATGCATTAACCAAAATCCAAGTTACAAACCCCAAATCATCACATAAACTATCCATTCGAATGTCATGTCATAAAATCACTAGTTTCACTCAATTTTTTTGTACAAAGCATAACATGCAAGCTCTTAAACTTAATAAAACATATAACAAAGGATCAAAATCACTTAAAACATATACAAAAGATCACACATTACGAATCTCAAGCCTTCAAAACAATCACTCCCCTCGGCTCCCTTAAGGGTCATTGCCGAGGGTGATGAAGCAAGTGTATCTTGGCCAAATGGAGGTATAACCTCTACCAAAATCACATCAAGCTCATCATCTAGGAACCTCTGAAATGGTGGCTCTAAGTCCATAAAAACCAAAGCCCCATTCCGGTTCCACATGTCACATGCAAGTAAGATCTCACCTAGAGTTGGAAGTATCAAGCTTGAATTGTGAAGAACTCTCCTTTCCAAGCTTAAAATCTCAAGGGAAATGGAAGAAATGATGGAAATGGTGGGGAGGGAGTATTCGGCTGAATGAAAGAGAGGGAGAGAAGTGAGGGAGTGAAATGAGAGAAAAGAGAGAGAGGAGGGTTTTGTTAAGTGTATAGTAATGTGACAAGTGTTGCAAGCTTGTGTTTCTTGACTCATCTTTTGACTAGAAAGTGGTAGTGGGGTTGGAAATGTCTAGCTTGTCCTTGGAAGCAATGTATGTGGTGTTTGCATGCAAGGGTAATGTAGACATTTGATAATTAATAAAAGTGTGATTAAAAGAGTATTAAAAGAAAGAGTTTTAATAATTAAAGTACTAATCCATAAATCATGAAATTAATATCATAAATAATATGAGATTTTAGAAGTTTAATAAAATAGTTTTCAAAAATTTTGGACAAAGAATGAATTTTAAAAGTAATATTACAAGTAGAGCTCTAATATACACATTCACATAAATATAAAGCACGAGTACAATACACGTAAAATCTCGAGAAGAATATATACACTAAAACGCTATTTTACAAGTTAAAGTTTATCGGCTACTCACAATTTATCAAATATCACTAAATCGCATATATCTCTATTATTATTTAATCGGGTAACGGCAACGATCACATTTATTAATAAAAAGCCAAAACCGTCGCAACTAGTAATATTATTTAATCGCGTAGCGAGAATTATTCGCCAAAAGTCATATAAGTACATTATAACGACATACGAAAGTCATGTAACGATAAACGAGTCAAATTCACATAGTTTGGCAATTAAAACACGAAATTTTATATATCACCAAAAATGAAATACTGTAATATATATAAGTCAAATATTACAGGCGTTACATCCTTCCCCCCTTAAAAGGATTCTGACCCCAGAATCTAAGTAAACAAATGAGGATACTTATCTAACATATCACTTTCTAATTCCCACGTTGATTCTTCAACTTTGGGATTCCTCCACAAAACTCTAACTAAAGGAACTGTCTTATTCCTTAACACCTTATCCTTTCTATCTAGAATGCTAACCGGCTGCTCGATATAAGACAAATCGGGCTCTATCTCAACTGGTTCATTCTCTATGATGCACTTGGTGTCGGGGTTGAACTTCTTAAGCAACGAGACATGGAAAACATTGTGAACGTGCTGCATTTGAGGCGGTAAGGCTAGTTCGTACGCCACTTTCCCAATTCTGCTTAGAATCTCAAAAGGACCAATGAATCTTGGACTCAGTTTCCCTTTCTTTCCGAATCTTGCTATTCCTTTCCATGGTGACACTTTCAACAGAACGGCTTCTCCAATTTCAAACTCAACATCTTTTCTGTGCGGGTCAGCATACTTTCGTTGTCTATCTTGAGCTGCAATCAATCTGCTTCGAATCACATCTACTGCTTCTTTTGTTTGCTGGATCAATTCTGGACCAATTACTTTTCTTTCTCCAACTTCATCCCAATATATCGGAGATCTACATTTCCTTCCATAAAGAGCTTCGTACGGGGGCATTCCAATGCTGGCATGATAACTGTTATTATACGAAAACTCAACCAAAGGCAAATGCTCATCCCAATTTCCTTTGTAGTCCAAAGCACAAGACCTTAACATGTCTTTGATAGTTTGAATTGTACGCTCGCTTTGTCCGTCCGTTTGTGGATGATAGGCAGTACTCATCTTGAGTCGGGTTCCCAAATGTTCTTGAAATTGCTTCCAAAATCTCGAGTTAAAACGAGGGTCTCGATCTGACACAATAGATACTGGAACTCCATGACGAGTAACAATCTCTTTCAAATACATGTGAATCAGCTTGTCCATTGAGAATCTCTCGTTAATTGGCAGAAAATGAGCCGACTTGGTCAACCGATCAATTATTACCCAAATAGCATCATGATTAGATTTCGTCCTTGGCAATCCAACTATAAAGTCCATTGCAATGTGCTCCCACTTCCATTCTGGTATCTCCAACGGCTGTATCAATCCACTTGGCTTCTGATGTTCAGCTTTTACTCTTTGACAAGTGTAGCATTTACCTATCCACTGAGCAATTTCCTTCTTCATGTCTGGCCACCAAAAGTTTTGCTTCAAATCTTGGTACATTTTTGTGCTTCCGGGGTGAATAGAAAACTCTGAATTGTGAGCATCCTTCAAGATTTCATTCTTCAATTCCTCCACGTTTGGTATCCAAATTCTTGATGAAAACCTCAAGATTCCTTGGTTGTCTTTCTGTGTGCAGATTTCTTCTCCGGTTAACTCATTCATCTTTTCATTCATCACTTCTTCTTGGCACTTCTTTATCTTTTCCATCAATTCAGGCTGAAAGGTCATGGTATGAATCATTTCTGTAGGTGCACTTGGAGCTCGAATTTCAATTCCCATCTTCTCAAATTCCTGTGATAGTTCTTGAGCCATGGTCAATATATTCAACCTTTCTTTGCGACTTAACGCATCTGCTACTACGTTCGCCTTTCCGGGATGATAGTTAATCGTGCAGTCGTAATCTTTAATCAATTCCAACCATCTTCGCTGCCTCATGTTCAACTCTTTTTGCGTGAAAATGTACTTCAAGCTTTTGTGATCCGTGAATATTTCACACTTCTCGCCATAAAGATAGTGTCTCCAAAGCTTCAAGGCAAACACAATTGCTGCCAATTCCAAGTCATGAGTCGGATATCTTTGTTCGTGTGGTTTGAGTTGTCTTGACGCGTAGGCTATTACTTTCCCGTGTTGCATTAAGACACAACCTAATCCTTTGTATGACGCATCGCTGTAGATAACAAAATCTCCTTGATCATCTGGCAAAGCTAGAACTGGAGCGGTGACTAACTTCTGTTTCAACTCTTGAAAACTCTTTTCACATTTGTCGGTCCATTCAAACTTCTCGTTCTTCCGAGTCAATCTTGTCAACGGTACTGCAATCTTCGAAAAATCTTTCACAAACCTTCGATAATATCCGGCCAATCCCATGAAACTTCTAACTTCAGTTGGGGTCTTCGGCCTCTCCCAATTCATCACAGCTTCTATCTTTGCTGGATCCACTCGAATACCTTCACTTCCAACAATATGCCCTAAGAACTGCACTTCTCGTAGCCAAAATTCACATTTTGAGAACTTTGCATACAACTTCTCCTTTCTTAATGTTTCCAAAGCTATCCTCAGATGTTCAGCATGTTCTTCTTCAGATTTCGAGTATATGAGAATATCGTCGATGAATACAATGACGAACTTGTCTAAATACTTCTTGAATACACGGTTCATCAAATCCATGAAGGCGGCTGGTGCGTTTGTCAATCCGAATGCCATAACTAGAAACTCGTAATGCCCATACCGAGTTCTAAAAGCGGTCTTTGGAATGTCTTCCGGCTTAATCTTCAATTGATGATATCCCGAACGCAAGTCAATCTTCGAAAAGTGAGTTGCTCCTTTGAGTTGATCAAATAAGTCGTCGATTCGAGGCAAAGGATACCTATTCTTGATTGTCAACTTGTTCAATTCTCTATAGTCGATGCACAATCTCATGCTTCCGTCCTTTTTCTTCACAAAAAGAACTGGAGCTCCCCACGGGGATACACTCGGCCTTATAACTCCTTTGTCTAACAACTCTTGCAATTGCTTGGCCAACTCCTTCATTTCTGCCGGCGCCATTCGATACGGTTGCTTTGAAACTGGTTCCGTGCCGGGTGCTAAGTCAATAGAAAACTCAATTTGACGGTCGGGAGGCAATCCAGGAAGATCGTCAGGAAATACATCCAGAAATTCATTAACTATCGGAATACTTTCTATATTCGGCGTCCCTTTAGATCTATCAATCACATGAGCCAAATAACCTTCACAACCTTGCCTTAACAACTTCTTAGCTTCAATTATCGTCAAGAATGTCTTAGTTTGTTTCTGCCCTTTAAACTCTACTTTCTTGCCTTGAGGAGACTTAAGGATTATCTTCTTCTTCTTACAGTCTATTTGAGCACCATTTTCTGCTAACCAATCCATACCTAATATAACATCAAACTCTCCTAATCGAAAAGGTATAAGGGAAGCAGGAAAACTAAAGCCAGAAATCTCTATAGTACATCGGGGGCAAATACTTCTAACAGATACTTGTTCTTGATTAGCAACAATGATAGATAAGGGTTCAACTAACGGTTCAATTCCACAATTCAACTTGCCAACAAAAGATTCAGATATGAAAGATCTAGTAGCTCCAGAATCAAATAGCACTTTAGCATGGATGTTGTTGACAGAAAGCGTACCTGCCACAACCTCAGAACTCTGAACGGCATCCTTGATATTCATGTTGAATGTTCTTGCTTGGGCCGGATAAGAGGGATGGAAAACAGGAGTTGCTGACTCAAAAACTTGAGTAGAAGGTAATTGCAGAATCGGAGCAGAAGATGTCATTCCTTGATTGTAAGGTGTAGCTGCCAACTGCATCAACTTGCTGGTTCCAGGAGCTTTACAATCCCTTGACATATGACCGGTCTTTCCACACTTGAAACATGTAACAGAAGGCTTCGGGTTCTGGCACTCGTTCGCATAATGACCCTTCGAGTTGCATTTGAAACATACAATATCAGCCTTATTACAACTTCCCGTGTGTTTCTTGTTGCAGAACTTGCATTCTGAATTAGCTTGTTGACTTCTTTGACCACTCGGTCCTTGAATCTTCTTCACACTCCTACTATCACCTTTCTTGAATCCTCGGGGACCTCCTTGATTCTGAAACCCAATCTTCTTGAAACTCTTTCCACTTTGGCTCCCTTGAGCCGAACCTTCACCTTTACTTGCAAACTTCCTCTTCTTGTTATCCTTCTCCTTCTGGTTCTGATCACTTTCTCCTTCAATTACCATTGCCTTCTGGACCACTTCAGCATATGTGGCCAATTCAAAAGCAGCCACTCTGCTTCGTAGCCAAGGCTTCAGTCCTTGTTGAAATCTCTTTGCCCTTTTCTCGTCCGTGTCCACATAATCTCCACGAATCTTGCCAATTCTGTAAATTTCTTTTCATACTCTCCAACAGTCATTCCCTCTTGCTTCAATTCAAAGAACTTCAACTCCATCTGAGTTTGCATATACCTCGGAAAGTATTTGTCCAAAAAGATCTTCTTAAACCTATCCCAAGCAATAACATCTCCTTCTTCTAAAGCTCGGGCTGACTCCCACCAGTAGTTTGCTTCATCCTTCAGAAAATAGGAGGCATATTCGACTTTCTTCTCCTCGGTTACAACAGCCAGGGTGAAAGCCTTCTCCATCTCCTTAAGCCAAGATTGAGCTTCAACAGGATCTTGAGTTCCTCGGAACTCGGGTGGTTCACAGCTTGGAAAGATTTGAAAGTAGTGGATGGTGGTGGAGGTGCTTGTTGTTGTTGCTGGAGTTGTTGTTGAAGTAATTGTTGTTGTTGAGCAAGGGTGACAGATTGTTGGTGAAGAAGTTGCATAAGTTGAGCCAAGGTTGGTGGTGGTTCTTCAGTATTTTCATTGTTGGTGTTGCGGGTTCTTCGGGGAGGCATGATTCTGAATGTAGACAAGAAAAGCTTAATTGCAGTTCAATATATGCATACAAGTTATATCAAAGGAGAACATTGGGTACAAAGGTATTATTCAAGAGTTATTGACATGGTAACGGTTCACTATGGTTATTAAGGCATCATGGTATGTGTGTGTATTATTAGAGTCTAAGATATCATATTGCAAAGGTATAATTATTCGGTCAAAGTCATATCATGGTATATTGGAAAGTTTAAACATGATCAAGTTCTAAAGGTTTAACATGGCAATTTCTGTCTAAGCATGGTATATATGTAATGACAAAATGAGATAAATAGTCAAAGTGCGAGATTAAACATTAGTTCAAATGATAAGTACGGAACAGTACGAACGGAAATAAAGTGCAAATAAAAGTCTTCCCGAAACAATCCGGGGGTACAAGTACGAATGAAAGTCAAAGTACGGATAACATGATAATAAAGATAAATAGACTAAGGAATAGTCTAGGGAGATGGGGATGATGCTGGTGAAGCTGATGGACTGGCAACTGGCTCACGGAGACTGCTAATCACACGGCGGAGCTCGTTAGTAATGGCGGTCAAGTGATACGGCTCTCACGCTCGCGGTAGGGTGGAATAGCTGCCAAACGGTCCTCGGCCATGCGAATGATCTCCTCGACCCTAGCAATCAAACGGGGACGGTTGCCCTCATCATCAAAGTCCTCACGGTACAGCTGGTCAATCCGATGCTGGAGAATCGTGTTCTGGCCCTCGAGTCGGTCAGTAAGCCTCACCATCTGCTCGTAAAGCGGGAACGGAACAGTAGCCGGGAATCCGGGACTAGAAGATGACGATGCCTGCCAACAGTATATATATATATACGCGGTTATAGTCAAAAGGGTGAGAAAACTTAAAAGATTCTAACGCCCCAAATCCCACATGATCTAAGTTCATCTTAACCTCTAAATCCTATCTTATGTACATTTATCCTATGTTGTTCAGTGACTCAAACCTGTCGCTCTGATACCAACTGTGACGGACCCAACTTAAATAACCGACTAAAGCATGCATATCGATATATAATTAAACTACAGAGTTATAAAGATTAATCTACAGTCTAATCCACAATCCCGGAATCACCCAGGAATGAGTATGAACAACAACTAAAGTTATTACAACCCAAATAGAAATCCAAATTAAGTCTAAGTCATACTACAGTTTTTAAATCCCAAGAGTTCAAAAGAAATTAACTAGGGAACTACGAGTTCCCAACCTGTCCCATCATACGGCGGTAAGCAATCCCGTTGCTTGAGGGTGGATTTACGTGCGGTCTGCTTGAAACGGGCCATTCTCGGGTTTCACTGAAGGGTTATAACAACAACAATATATATGAGCAAAAAGCTCAGCAAGTGAAAACAGTAAATAAAACAGTTCACAATATGCAATATATCAAGTGCAAAAGCAACAACGGATATCACAAGGTATAAACACAAGTAAAGGTGCAATGTGGGATATCAATTATTGGAATTGGAACACACAGCGCTACGAGCATTGGGGGTGATCAGCCCACACCAAGCTCCGAACCACATAAAGTGATTCAACCAGGGAGGATCCTCGGCACACATTGGCCATAAACAGACATCAGGCTCCCCGCTACTGATGCTGCCATAATTGACTGGCGCCTCAGTCTTAATATAAATTATTATCCAATTCCTTTAAGGTCATTTCAAATCAAATCATTTTCAAAAAGGGGTCTTGATCAAAGACAAGTTATAAGCAAGGGTGTTTTCAAAATACAAGCGATCTTTCAAAAGTAAAGGATGTTATTAAGATCAGGGTTCCAAATGAGATAATTCAGTTTAATGTGGGGTATCAAGTTCTCATTATTCATCATGGGACTATTGGAGTATAATCATGTGGTTGTAAGGTGATATTACATGAAAAAGGTAATTCAAGTGTTAAGGGTATTATTGGAATCCAAAGTCATGATCACAAGGGGTGATAAGGTAATTCAGTCCTAAATAAACAGTAATTCAACGTTCACAGGGTATACAATCGTAAAGCAAGTATAAAGGAAGAGTTTCACTTGCCTGGATAAAGCTTACTAAACTCCTGTATAGATGCTGCTAGGGGTTCCTTGCCTGGCCTTCTACTTGCACCTATAATTAATAGTATCCTCGTCACTAACTACCCCTTCGCGTATAAATATATATATATATAAATAAATATATACATATATATAAATATACACTTAAACTTAATCAGAACAAGTAACATGATCATCAAGTAATGCACATAACAAGTAAAGCATGGCACTTATCATTAACTATTATTACTTAGGATCTCTAACTACACCTAAGTCACTTAAGCATTTAATCAAGTAGCACATAAGGTCTAAGACCAATACCTCCTAACTATACTCTACTGACCTCAAATTAACAAATTAATAGTAAGGCACACTTGTGCCCCCACTCCCAAGACTTACATGTGAAGTGCAACCTAAGTGACTCTAGTATGCTTACCTTGGCAACACCTGGGTGCCTTGGTAAAAGAATGCATCTACACTAAGTGAATTGACCTTAAACTAACTTGCACTCTCTAATATGACTTAAAACAATCATGGAATCAATATGAGGTCAAGGCCTCACTGATGACACACTAAATGCAATGCATCCTAAGTTGGTACTAGAATGTGACTCCATGTGTGACACTTGTGTTCTTTAGTGGAAATGAGGCATCTCCCACTAAGGTTATTGACTCCAAACCAATTTCTAAAGGTTGACACA